>NC_061817.1:6529600-6545387 GCF_021462225.1 Girardinichthys multiradiatus | reverse complement strand
TCCACGCTCCATGTTCTCATATCTTACTGTGTTGTGATTTTTTTTTTGCCTTTTATGTTTTATTAAAGTTCTTCATCTCCCCTTCATCTCCAGGCTTTCATTCTGCACCATGGTCCAGCTCCAAAACTGCACATTCTGACAGTTTTGTCTATTTTCTGTTAATCAGATAACATTTAAATTATGTTAGTCCATCGATAAAATAATAAAACAGTTTATTCCTTGTGTATCTACAGAGTAGAAACATGACAAAAAATGATTGTTCTTCAATAAATACAGTACAGGACAAATGCTAGATTAAACCAAGCCATTAACGCACAGTGAAGTGAAAACAAAACACAATAAAAGACGTTCCTCTTAATTAAAACTCAAAATAACTGTATGCAATTTTCTTCATGAATAGAAATGTTTAGCACCCTTTTTCTCCCTCGCTCTGTTTGACTAACAAATATCTGATTTACAAATTTAAAACATAAGATGTGTGTTTACCTAATAATAAAAGTCTGAAAATGGACTAAATAAAAACATATTTACAAGTGGAACATAAACAACACCACTGCCATCGACAAAAAGTAAATACGGGTCATCTATTTTTTGGCAGGTTTCATTCTTGTTGCGTTCCTTCTTCCGAAAGATGTCCCGCCACCTTAGTTTATGCTCAGGAATGCTTATTTTTTGTTCCAGCCTGGTATAAGAGAAGTTAATGTCTTTGTTTTAGTAATCAGATGTGCCTCTCATAGATGGGATGCAGCTCCTCTTTGGATACGTTTTTGGCTCAGTTTGAGGTATCAGGATCAGAAAGTTCTGCAGCAAACTGATGCAGAGCTTCAAGACATGTTCAACATCAAACAGGACATAAAACAGGGCTATCTGTGGTGTAACACGGGTTTATGTTGGTGTAAACTCTTTGAGGAGGGGAAACATCCAGGCTAGATGACAGGATGTTGTACGGCAGCTCCACAAACTGATGAATGCTCTCTTCATACGATGGAGGAGACTGTATGGATCACAAAGAACATAGGTCTTGAGCTTGTTGTTAAGGATAAAATTTTTTAGTCAATAGATTTTTAATTTTAATGCCCTGTGGACATTCACCCCTGTAGTCATACTAACGTTAGACCTATCACAGACACACATACAGACACATGTATATGTCACATAAGGGGCACACGGTAATGCAATGACCATACAGTCAATACAAAGGAGGTAAGAAATTTATTTCAATGAAATATATACAAAAATGACAATCCTGCTACTTATAGTCCTTTAAACACCTGTTATTTGCTACTAATCCAGCTAATAATCCATGAGAGCTCTTGTGGTGTTATGGAGGGTGGGGGTGTTCAATGCAGGCAGTGGGCTCCCTTGACGCTGTCCAATCGGTCTAACCTGCCTCCATGTCAGGCATAATGTTGCTCTTGACGCTGTGGGGTGCCTCGTGTCTGACTGCCTGTGTGTGTGAGTGCTGTGAAGTTACCACTCTTCTCATTATTGTAACATATTATGCAATTCCAGGTGACACACTAGCACACACACACACACATTCACACACACACACACCCCATACAAGTAATCCAGAAAGTTGCAGGGCATACAAGCACAGGTTCACATTATATCAATGAAACCTGTCTACCGTGAGAGCCAGATGCTACCCTGATTTAATAAAGCACATTCAATTAGGATACCATTCAGATCTTCTGTCTGTAGAGCAAAGCTGCCCTGGCACATGTAGGCTGGTTGCCTACATGTGCCCTGGCACATGTAGGCAACCAGCTTCTCCATGTGGTCTGCCTGATATGCAACAGGACACGTGAAAAAAAGAGAAAATCTTATTTTCATTTGCAGGACCTTAAATTTAGATTCATTCTTTACCAATAGTAACAGATTTATGACACATTTGTGAACACTGTCACTCATAGGTGTGTTTGTATTAAGTTTTGTTTTCTTAATATTTTCAATAAATTTTTTTTATTTGTTTTAAAACCCTAAACATACTCTGAGTCCATGAACAGAACAATGGTTACTTTTCAAATAAATGCACTTTTATTTCAGTTTTGTTTTAAGAAATTTCAGCTCTTTTTGAATTGACTTCTTCAGCTCTGGTTGTGGACGAAGTAAAGCAGAGAAATTGGGTATAGCAGGTCAATTATAATTGGTTTAAAACAAACTGTTTATCCTCAGACACAAACTGGTTCTCAAGAATAAAACTAAACAGCAGTTCACAATAAACGGATGGATTACAGCATTCAACAGAGGGGATATCCTCAGGTTTCACACTTACAATAAAGCCTTAATTCTTCTCCCCATGAGGTTTCACAGCCATTCATAAAACATGACCTAGAAAATCTCACATGTTGTTCGAGCTAGTTAAGATCATGTAATTAAAAACATTCCCAACAACAACCAGGATGAGCAAGTGGCTCAGTAACTCACGTGATTATAAAGACTACATCAGGCTTTTACTTTTTTACTGAGGTCCAGGTTTTGTTTGCTGATTCAGTTCAGATGCCAATTCTATTTTTCCGGCAAAGTTCTATAAAACCCGTATCTTATTTGTGTAAGTTTGTTTTAATTTTAAGATCTGTGTGTGAGAAACATTGACCAAAAAAGAAAATTGTGGTGCAGGTTCCTTGACATAGTGGTTCTGAATTTATCAGACAATGAAGGGGTTACAAGTTTATGTTCAGCTATATTAGTAGTTTTTTTTTTTAAACTCAAATTAATAGCACATCCTGAAAAAGTAGGAATTGAGGTTGTCAGAGTTTTAATTGATTCTGACTGACCACCAGTCAGAGTCAATCAAAAGAAAACGGATCGAGTTCAGTTTTTGGCTGATTGATCAGTGGATCAAAACTAACTAGCCTTTAAGGATGCATATTAACAGTTAATACTCCTGAAACTGTTAGTCAAAAATAAAGAATACATTTTAAACATGTTCGAAAAAACAAAAGACAGCAAGTCCAACTGTTTTTGTCTCATGCACTGGGGCTGTAATGACCTGGATTAGTGAGAATATACACTAAAGGCAGTTTAAGAGCAACTGCTAATGTTGGCCTTCAATAATTAGTGTCCAAAAATAATTAGCTCCATTACAAATGTTATAAGCTTTGGCTGTGCATATGTTGTTTTTTTTACTACACTTGAGCCCATCGAACAGGACTATATTTAGTCAAGTCCAATTAAGATTTTGTAAGTTAAAAAAACTGAGTCAGTAGAGTGGGATTTTCAGCTGCTTCCATCCACTATATTTGTGTTTCATACTAAACACTGTATCACAGGTCTCATCTGAGTTGCTATGTAACTGATATGTCTATGTGTGGTCTCTGGGGTTGATTTTGGATTAAATTGTGTACAAATAACAGCTTTCTCTATCACTGTCATAGGTTTGTCAGAATCAAGCTGTACTAAACTTAAACATAAAAGCAATGCTGGACCCAGTCATGTTACAAAGTTCTGTATCTCATGTTTTTTTTGGTTTTTTTAATGACTTAGAGAACCTTCTGTAGCGTGCAGGGCTTTAACTCTTTTTTTAAAGAATAAAATTAACATGTTTGTATTTACATTACCAATTAATCTGGTCCTACTTCAGCTGGTTGGAACATTTTTCTTCTTCTTTCATTATCTGTCTGATAAAAATCAAGCAGCTTCAAGCTTTTTAACAGAGTTCTCTTATCTTTTAATTGCTCGGGGACCCTCAGGCAACACGAGCAACCCCACACCCTGTGTCTTGTCTTACACCCACACCACACACATGCACAAGGCTGCAAGTGTTTTAATGCTATACTGCCTCCAGCTGCAGGACAGATGGGGGACAATGAGCGGGCATTACTATCTGAATTCACTCTCACATTGAGCCCAAAAAAGGGGGGAAGGACACTTGCTATTTATTGACCATTGCTGTGATGGGCAAAAAGCAGCCAGTGTGAGGGTGCTTTCATGTGTGTGTCATATTAGGGAGTGTTTGATTTAGAAAAACGACGGAAGGTCAGAGAAGAGGACAGAGCTGCATTCTTGGCCTCATGGATGAAGCCTCTAATTATGTTTGATGTGGCTTTTTCTCATTACCTTGTTTGCTCAAGCAGTGTGTGAACCCTAAGCTCAGCAAAAGATCAACAAGGTAAAACGTTGAAAGCACCAACTCAATGCACCAGCAAGCTTCAGAGGAGCCGATAGTGCATCCTGTTTATCCCGATCCAACTGCAGTCTAATCTCTTGCAACAGAATTGTGTGCCAGTGAAACAATCACAGATAAAACCTACTTAAAATTATCTTTGTGTGTGGCTAACCCACAGATATTAAGCAGGTTTGCTTGATAGAAGTAATAACTGTCCGCAAATCCCATTAAAAACAAAAAAAAAACAGATCAACAAAAAGCGATGAAGGTCTTCATTGTCACAGCATCTGACTGTATCAATGGCTGTAACAAAGTCTTAAATTAATTTACCTTACCTCAGTAACAATGGGTCCATTGAGGCCAAAACGGTCAGCAATCATCATGTGGATTTGCCTCTGGCGGTCCTTCTTTCGGACGCTTTCTTAGGAGGGGAGCCTCGGCAGGGGGACCTCCAGGGTGGGCAGGCTGTAGCTGGAGGGCAGGCCAACGTAGAACAGCTCACCTGTCAGCTAAAAGACACAGAGGACACTGCATGTTGGTACATATTCATGACTTTATTTTGAGTTATTGCCAGAAGCAGTGACTTGAGAAAAGGATCACCGTCCTTGCCAATTTCTGTGTAAATTATAAAGAATACATGTGTTCCTAGAAGTGGGGTGACTTGGGTATTGCTGTCATCGGGGATCTGAGTCTGCTCCAAACAAAGATATCCAACCAGGGTCTGTCTGCTGCTGTAATACTGAGGAGGAGCATCCTAAAACAAACAGCAGTGAGTTGAGAAGATGTTATTAATATGCATCCTTAAAGGCAGATTATACAGTGCATTTCACAAGTATTCATACCCCTTGAACCTTTCCACATTTTGTGATTTCACAACTAAAAACTTCAATATAGCTTAGTGGGATTTTATGTGATAGACCAATGCATATCTGAATAGTGTGCCGGGAATTTGTATTCTAACCTCTTAATTTGGAAGTCACCTAATGTTAAAGATTTTCCATCTTAACATTTTTTTTTATGTGATTATGCTCCATGTTTTCTTGCTTTTACATGATACTTCATTCATCTTTCTGATTCACATGTTTTTTTTATCTCTGTTCTCTTATTTTCCTATACATGTTGAATTGCTCTTTGTATGAAAGGTGCTCTTCAAATAAACTTTCTTGTCTTGCCCTGGCTAATTCTGTAAATAATGACAACCTTTGCATAACCTGACAAACTGAACAAGGAAAGTATTATGTAGTAAAGCAACAAAGACACTCAGGAATACTCTGGTGGAGCTGTAGACAACCACAGTTCAGGAGGGTGAATCTGTCGACAGGACAGTTTTAGCCATGCCCTTAACAAATCTAGCCTGTATGGAAAAGTGGCAAGAAGGCATTAATTAAAGAACTTGAGTTTAGAAACACGATAAACGTGAGAAAAAAAAAAAAAAGTACCCTTGTCAGATGGTAGCAAAATGCAAACGTTTTGGCTTACATGCAAAATGTTATGTTTGTAGGAAACACCCTGAACACACCATGAAACATGGTTATGTCAGCATCATGCTGTGGGGGTTGCTTTTCTTGAGAATGCACAGGGAAGCTAATTAGAGTTTAAAGGAGGATGAATGGAGCTAATGAATGGAGCTGCAAAAGTATTGAGACAGTGATAAGTTACCTTCCAGCCTGACCATGACCCTAAACATAGAACCAGCACTACATTGTAAAGGTTTAGATCCACCATATTCATGTGTTACGCTTGCCCAGTCAAAATTCAAAACTAAAGCCAATTAAGAATCTGTGGCAATACTTGAAATTTGCTGTACACAGATGCACCAACTCCATTCTGATTCAGCTATTTTGCAAAGAACGAGTAAAAATGTGAATCTCTACCTGTGCAAAACTGTACCTTGTTCTGGTTTATCACTCAATCTCTGGGGCTCTGTATTCTAACAGACAATACATGTTGTTGTTATTTGCGCATCTGCAATTAGCCAGAGTGTCATTATGTTCGAAATAGCTCGGACCCACATACAGAAAACACTCAGGAGGAGGAAGTAAAATAAAGGTTGTTTATTGAAAATATAGTCAGGAATGGAACGGACGAAATATCTCACTGTAAGGAGAGAAGTGAAGAGAATGGATGAATACGGGTAACGGAGGGAAAAACTAAACTAAGAGCAAATAGTTATTTTGATACTGAGATCAGCTTACTGAGTTATGATGGTCAGGTCGCCAGGGGGAATGAGATTCAGGATCCAGGTCTTAAGCAGGTATTTCCGTAGAGAGTTCACTTGGTGCTGCTCAGGTTACCGTAAACAAGTTTGGTGTGCGGTGGCTTACGTTGGAGGGTGGACACGGTACGCTTGTGGCTTGGCTCAGGAGACGAAGAGGACAGCAAGCTGCCAGCTTAATGCGAATCCAAACGAAGGTAGATTACAGGATAGGAATCCTCAGAACGAAGACAGGCTTGATCATCCAGAGTAACTTTCAGAAACGTAGTCCAGAAAACTCAGTGACAGATACAAACCTTAGGCTTTCACAAGTTAAACGAGGTCGAAGTACAAAGCATAACTAGGAGTGTGACTAGAGTTTGTACCACTGTGGCAAAACACTCTCACATTGAAGTGCTGGCAGCCTCCTGCTTAAGTACTCCTCCCGGCAATCAGTTTAATAAGTCGCACCTGTCACTCAGCACACCTGAGAGCTCCAGCACCACCTGAGAATGAGCACATGTAGCAAGCACAAAAATACAAACACAAACCCAGATCCTGACACAAAGATCCACTAACTTCAGCCCAATTGACCAATTTTCATGCCTTCTTTCTTCTGTATGGGCCCTGAATGGTTTAGTAGCACCATAAATTACTAGATCAACAAGGCGACAACACGACCACCCTCCGATTTCCGTACCTCCTTCTTCTCCCACCCCCTCTATTAAACAATAAAACACATCACTGTCTCACTGTATGTGGTGGTGGGATGCAGAAAAAAGGCTGACAGAAAACCAAGTTAATTGCCTCGCGTCTAAATGAGTGTCCTTTGTGAGGAGGACAATGTGATGTACTGCTGTGTCACGAGTGTCCAAGAGGTCTTTTCAGTGTTCTCCTTTTAGCTGCAGGAGGTATCCATTAATAAGCACACTCCAGTGCACATTATAACCCTTTATGTCAGAATTATATTTGTTGCTTGGATGAGACCAAAGCTGAACATTAGGAGCAATAAGATTCTTCTGACTCGAAACTTTGATGCTATGGTATGGTATGATAGAATTAAATTGATCATTTTCAAAGGGCAGATTAAACTATCACATTTCTCACACTCAAAAGTGAATCACAGCGGCGACCTTTGAAATATCCCTCTCAAACACAATGAAAGGGAGCTTCTGTTTGTTCGCTAACCTTCCTGAAATTTTTCTTAGTTATAATCCAAACAATACTTGCATTGTCTGTTTCTGGATCTTAACTAGAGGAATTATTTTTTGAAGAAAAACATAAACATTAATTATCTTTTGACAACACTTCAGCAAGTAAATGAAGCCTGTCTCATTTTATAAGTAGCACTGTGTGTATTAATGTAACTGGAGGCCAGTTTGACAAAATTTGGTCTGGGATAAAGGCTCTCTTGGTTCCTTAAACTAGGCAGCAGATCCATCTAATCCAACCCAAACCACAGCTAAGCAAACTTCCTGTCAGTTGAAGGAGGGAGATACGTGGTTTTGTTCCTGCAGTTCAAAGATAACACTCAGACCTCACCCCTGGGACTAATGGAGATGAGAACCAAGTCAGGAAAAGGGAAGTTTAGAGAATGGACAACCAGTAAGGGGTTACCATCTTTAAACTGTTTATATTTCTTCCCATAAACCTCATCCTGCACCAATATTACAGATAATCAAGGCTGTTATCTGCTTGTAAAACAGTTCATACATGTTGATATTTTTCATACATTTTTACATTAGAATCCTTCATCTTCAGCCTTCATTTGAGATTTTACATGATAAACCAGCCATACTTAAAGGGAAAGGAAAATGCAAAATGAACAAAAAAAAAATCTGAGCTTCCATGACTCTACTTTGTAGGGCCACCGATCGCTGCAACTACAGCTGCAGGTCTTCTGGTATGTCACTACCAGCTTTGCACTTCTAGAAACTGAAATGTTTCTAAATTATTTCATGTAAAATAGCCCCAGCTCAGTCAGATTATTGTGAATCCATAGTGAATGTCAAATTTCAGCTTTGCCACAGATTCTCAATTTGATTTAGGTTTGGACATTGACCGGGTCATTCTGACACATGAATATACTTTAATCCATAACATTCTATTGCACCTCTGCTTGTATGTTTACTGTCTTGATGGAAGGTACCTTGCATCCTCTAACAGGTTTCTTAATGAATTCCCCTATATTTAGCTCCACACATCTTCACACCAAGTCTGACCCGTTTCTCTGTCTCTGCTGAAGAAAAGCACCCCCTCAGCATAATGTTGCCACTTATATGTATCAGAGTAGGATTTGTTTGTTCAGGGTACAGTGCAGTGCTAGTTGTATTGTCACTTATGGTGTTTTGTCAATTTTGGTCTCATCTGACCAGAGCACCTTCTTCCACATTATTGTCTCCTCTACCTGGCTTGTGGCAAACTGCAACCATCATTTCTTATTGAAGGGTTGCAGTTGTGCCATAATCTTTCCATGTTTAGGTAAGGGATTTATCAGAGATCCTTGAGATATTGAATGCTTGGAATATTGTTTCATATCCTAAACTTGCTTCACAACTCCCAGAAAATGTCAAATCTATTAAAATGTCATTGACAGTGTCACATCTACACACATGGAAACACTTTATATATCTAAAAGATTAGTTTCTGTTATTTCACATGCAGTGCCAGTGTCAGAGCAAAAAATGCGATTTACTCTGATTTAATTACATTGGTGGTGAAGTTTCATCAGTATGCATGGTAAGTGCTAATTCTGTCCAATTCCATTAGAATCACTGTGACTCCCTGAGATATTTCTGGAGGGCAGCTAATTCAAAACTGAGGCGAATCCATTGCTGCACAACGATCATATCAAGCTTATTCAGTCCTTTCGCCACAGCCAGACAAAACTTAATCTGACACTTGTTAATGGTGGTGCACACACACTTCTCTCTGTCAGCGTGTCCTGCACAACTGAACATGCAGATCACCTTCAAAAGAAAGCTCAGCACAAAGGAAAGTTTTTACCCCATTGCTTTTTTTCCCCTCGCTGAACGACTCACCATATCTCCATGTGGGTCCTGATAGCAGCAATGTTTGCAGCAATGGGGATCTTTGCGGTAAATAATGGAAAGCAGCACGATGACAACAAAAAAGAACACCAGAGAAGAAACTCTTTCCAAACAGAGAAAGGAAAGCATTTAATCAGCAATTATTGCTTGTTTATGGAAACACGTTGTGGACTAGATATTAAAGTTCTGAAAATGAAGAACAAAAATAAAAATAATTTTACTATTGGAACACTTTCAGATAGAGATGCAGCTAACAATCCGCAATAAATTGGATTTGGCCAATTTTCCGTCAACTGGATCTGATTAGAGATCTGCAGGTCAATGACTTCTACTTTTTCTTTGCCTGTTTATTAAAAGCTTCAGAACTAAGTGGTTACATTTCCTGAAACTTAGAGGCTACTTTCTGGAACTTATCAGTTATTTTTCTAAAACCTTCCTGGAACCTACCAGATATTTTTGGTAACTCACCAGTGGTTTTCCAAAAACTGTAGTAGTTTTACTGAAAGTTTAATGGAATCTACTAATTACTTTCTGAAAACCTATTTAGTACTTTTCGGAAGCTACATCAGTTATTTCTCAGAACTTTCCCTAAACTTACCAGAATATTACCAGATACTTCTAAGAATTTCCCAGGTCCACCAAAGCAGCGAAATCAGAATCAAAAACCTTTTTTTAATCCCTTAAGGACAATTCTGTTTATAGTTTCCCTCTAAATTCCTTGGATAGGAATAGATTTATTATCTAGAAGTACCAAACATCACATGTGCTTTGATGCATAAAAGAAAATAATCTAGTAATTCCTTTATGTTACATCAGATTCAAAACTACTGTCTCTGTCAAACAGCCTGCAGGACATTTCTTTAAACTTTAAATGTTGTTGTCGTTAGATAGAGAAATGTTACACCTCAAATTCAAACTGAAATTGGTGTCGGCCTGGAAAATCTTGATTGGTGCATCTGATCAGGTTTTCTTTTTTGAAACAATTGTTTTTAATAACAATTAAACACAATGATATATGGCAATGTGTCATAGTAAAATATAAAAAATAAAGTCCCACTGGCAGCACCTGAAACAAGATCTGAAACATGGAAAAACTTGAGTTTACAAACATACCTGATCTGATTATGCTTCCTATGAAGCAACATCAAGATGTTTTCTTGTCCTTGGAAGTAATTAAGTTATTAAAAGTAAATATTGACCTGGATAGTTAATGAGAATTTTAATGATTTACTTACAGCACGCAGCGAGCACTGTGAGCTGATCCGAGGTCAGCTGTGAGGAGGGAATGGTCGGACTCGCAAATGTGGACATTTCCTCTGCCTGAAAGGTTAAAGTTGCTTTTACAAATCTTCCCGAGCTCTCCAGCCTCAGTGCAAAGACTCTCATCTTATACCTCAGGAAAAGGAATAAAGGAATTTCAGTTCAGAAGCGCTTCATCTTGATTGCCTTCTCCGCAAGGAACACATGGGATCCCTAACTCTCCTCGCCCGGTAAACACGCTGCAGCGTTAAGGAGCGCGTAGACGAGCGCTGACTGACGCCCTCCGCCAGGCTGCGTGGCAGAAAAAAAAACAAGGCTGCCTTTACGCACTGCCCCATCAGCCGTATGACTCAGAGATCATAGCGTTAGATTTGTTTCACTTGGTCTCTGTGTGCACATGAGATTGCAAAGAGGGCTTGTAAAACAACTAGTCACTGAGCTGCTTCCTCCACCGGTTTAATTAATGGCATCCAGACTATAGGTTAACACACGACATGCCTGAGCCTGGGTCCTGTTACCCTGGAGACGGTGGGGGTCCCATCCTGAGGGTATTTCTAAGCAGACAAAGAGCCAAAATGTTGCATTGGTATTCATGGATGGATTTCTACCCAAATAGTCTGAGCTACTCATTTAGTTATAGATATTTTTCAAATGTGAATTAAGATGAGATAAAATAAGATCAGACTTTATTCATCCCTCAAGTGGGAAATTTAATTGTCACAATTAAATTAAGGAGAGATGTGGGATCTAATTTTATGTTAAACCTACAAAGAGGCATAAATATGTCATCTATAACCACCTCCAGACCGAAGGCAAAAATTAGATAGGGAACAAATACCTGAGGCTTCTTCTAAGATATTTAACAGCCCAACAACTTAAAGCTTGTATTTTAAATATGGTATGTGTTTATAGTGTTTTTCCCCCCAAGAATAGCCAATTCTAGTAAAATACATTGTAAATGTAGCTTATGGTAACTCTGGAAGAGCTCCAGAGACAAGGACAACCATGCTTTGCTCTAAAACTCTCTGCTCCCTTACAAATGTTCTCCATTTTAGCTTTTTAGATGCAGTTAAATGTTTCAGATCATCAAATACATTTTAACATCAGACAAAGATAACCTCAGAAATGACAAAAAAGCTATCCAAACCAAACTGATGCCATATGAGAAACCAATTGCCCCCCCTAACATTATAAGTGGTTGTGCCAGGCTTTGCAATAACATGAATAGGTCTTTTACTTTGCTGTGGAAGAATTTTGGCCCACTCTTCTTTGCAGAATTGTTTAAATTCAACTACTTCGGAGGGTTTTCAAGAATGAACGCAATGTGTCACCTCAACCTCTCAATCAGACTTCAATACAACTTTGACTGGGACATTCCACCTTTCAGTTAGTTTTTAGAGCCATTTAGAGGTGGACCTGCTGGTGTGCTTTAGATCACTGACCTGCTCAATAACCCACTTAAACTGATGGGCAGACATTCTTCTTCAGGTTTTTCTGGCAGAGAGCAGAATTTATGGTTTAGTCCGTTACAGCAAACCTGGAGAAGAAGACTCACGCTGTCCAAAAAGTTAAACGTTTGTCTCTCCAGTCCACAGAATACTTTTCCAAAGGTCTTTGGGATCAAGAAAATGTTTTTTGGAAAATATGAGATGGGACTTTGCGTTGTTTGGGTTTGGCCTTGGAACCCCGAGATTTGATATGTGCCCAGTGTCTTTTTGATTGTTGTCTTATTGAGCACTGACAATAGCAAATGTCTCTTGCAGGGGTTTAAATGATATTCTGGGTCATTTTGTAACATAGTGGATGAGTTGTGCATGCAGTCTTAAGTAATTGTTGTAGGCTGGTCTCTTCTGAAAAGCTTCTCCACTGTACCTTGTTTTCCTTATTTGTGGATAATGGCTCCATGTAAGGGAATTCTTGATTTTACAAGTGTGGCAGAAATCAGGACTTCCTGTGGCTGGTAAGATTGAACAAAGACAATTTAAAAATTTTTACATAGGGCCCATAGCTTTTTTCTTCAAATTTGAAAACTATTTTTTTGTTCATTCATTTATTATATTCTAATATAAAAAAAAATGTGTTTGATGATGTGAATGTTTTAAGTGCGATTAAATGAGCAAAAACAGAAAAAATCAGTAGGAGGTAAATACTTGTTCAAAGCACTGTAATTATTCGTAAAAATAATCATATATGTTTAGTTTAACTTAGATTGTCTTAACTAACTACATATTTCTATTGACTGATTTATTATTTTATGATTCTAACTTTTTTCCCAAAAAAGAGCAAGAAACCATGGAACAGTGATGTGTTTGACAGCGACCAAGCTGGCTTAATGTGCCGACTCCTTTAGACAATAGAGGGAATCTCTTGTCTCTTGAATCTCTTGATTTGCATTTGTTTGCAGGCAAAAGCTAAAAACATTTAAGCATTTTTCTGTCAGTTGTCTGAACATATAGTGATTTCATGAAACCAATCAGGCACGCTGACAAACATAGATCATGCCATACGTCCAGTTATACATAGATTTTCTTCTCTTATACCTTTTGAATCATCTTAATACAAGAGGGGGGGTGATACCTTGGACAGTTCGGTAGCCTAGGGCAACGCTGAGACACAGAATAGACAACCATAGACGCACATTCAGATCTTAGAATAACAGGGTCACCAGTTAACCTATCATTTAACAGTTAACATATCAAATGTAAAGGAGGTGGACTGGCAGTACTTGTGAACAAGAGATGGTGTCATCCAGGACATGTAACTGTGAAGTGTCGTCTCTGCAGTCCAGATATTGAACTGTTGGCAGTAAGTTTTCGTCCATATTATTTACCCAGAGTTCACCAGTGTTATTTTGGCAACAGTTTACGTTCCACCTTCCGCTGTTGCCAACACTGCATGTGATGCCATCAACTCAGTTGTTGCTAAGCTACAGACACAAAACCCCAATGCTTTTGTGGCAATTTCTGGTGATTTTAACCATGCTTCACTCTCTGCTACACTTCCAACGTTTCAACAATTTGTCAGCTGCTCTACCAGAGAAAACAAAACATTGGATTTGTTTTATGCAAATGTCAAGGACTCATACATCTCTACAGCAAGACCTCCTCTAGGCAAATCAGATCACAATCTTGTTTTCTCTGCTCGAAATATAAGCCCCTTGTTCAGAGGCAACCTGTAATAAAGAGGACTGTGAGAAAATGGTCACATGAAGCTGAAGAAGCTCTGTAAGGTTGCTTTGAGGGTACAGACTGGGACGCACTGTGCCAGCCACATGGAGAGGACATCAATGCCATGACTGAGTGTGAAACCGACTATATAAACTTCTGTGTGGATAACATCATCCCCACCAGAACCGTGAGATGCTTCCCCAATAACAAACCTTGGATCACCAGTGACCTGAAGGACCTGCTTAACAAGAAAAAAAGAGTCTTCAGAGAGGGAGACAGAGAATTATTGAGGAGTTTACAGAAGCAACTTAAAGTCAAGATAAGAGACAGCAAGGAGGTACAAGAAGAAGCTGGAGAGCAAGCTCCAGCAAAACAATATCAGAGATGTGTGGACAGGGATGAAGAAGATCACAGGCTTCAAGCAGAAGGATGATCAGACCGATGGAGGTCTGGACAGAGCCAATGAACTAAACACATTCTTCAATAGGTTCAATTCAGAAACAAGCTTCACATCCTCCTCTCCTGCTCACAGCCAAACAGACATTCCACCCTCCTTTGA
Source organism: Girardinichthys multiradiatus (assembly GCF_021462225.1). Taxonomy (NCBI): domain Eukaryota; kingdom Metazoa; phylum Chordata; class Actinopteri; order Cyprinodontiformes; family Goodeidae; genus Girardinichthys; species Girardinichthys multiradiatus. The sequence continues at coordinate 6,531,046 of NC_061817.1, read as the reverse complement.
CCCACAGGATCCACAGCTGTCCAGTAACACCTCAATTGTTTTATCTTCCACCTCAGCCCTAGACCCTTCTGCTTCTACATGTTTGCCTTCAACCATATCAGAAGATGCTGATGCTTCCTTTGTTTCCCCCTTCCACCTGTGTGTCTCAAGAAGTCAAGTGAAGAGACAACTGGAGAGATTGAATCGGAATAAGGCTGCAGGTCCAGATCATGTCAGCCCTAGAGGAGAAAGTAGTGGACCACTTCGTGGCATGGTGTGGAAACAATCCTTACATTTTGAACGTAACTAAAACAAAGGAGATGATTGTAGATTTTAAGAGAAACAGGAATAAGTCAAAAACTATTTCTATCATGGGAGAAGAAGTGGAGGTGGTGGAGGAGTATAAATATCTCGGTGTTCACCTGGACAACAGACTAGAGTGGAGATGCAACTGTGAAGCCATCAACAAGAAGGGACAGAGCAGACTGTACTTCTTGAGGAAGCTTAGGTCCTTTGGTGTTTGCAGCAAGATGCTGCATATCTTCTATAAGTCTGTTGTGGAGAGTGTGATCTCTTCTGCCATCATCTGCTGGGGAAGCAGCATCAGAGCCAGGGACTTAAAAAAGCTCTTCAAGCTGATAAAGAAGGCTGGCTCTGTTCTGGGGACTCCTCTGAAACCTCTGGGGATCATTGTGGAAAGACGGATTCTTCATAAAATGAAGAACATTATGGAGAACCCTGAGCATCCTCTTCATGAGACTGTCCTACAACAACAGAGTGTCTTCAGTCAGAGGCTTCTTCAGATCTGCTGTAAGACGGAGCGCTACAGGAGATCCTTCCTGCCCACAGCCATCAGCATCTACAACGGCTCTTTGAGGAAACCCTCATAATGAGCTACAACAACATTTAATTTCCCTTTGGGATTAATAAAATATTTTTGAATTGAACTGAATTGAATTAAGGGTTGCTGACTCTCACTTTTCTGAATTGAGGTTCATGCTTTTTCTCCATTTCTACCTCACTTGCTCTGCCCTGATAAATGTCACATCCCAATGAGGGACAAGTAGAAGCTCATTGCAAAGCATCTTTTTATTTAAAGTGCAGTTTGTGATTTCCCATTCCAAACACAGTGGCAATTGTTGCTTTTTGATGTTTTCCAGACACAGTTGGGAGGGAACTGCTTTTGAAGTACGAAAGTCAAAGGTTTGTACACAATCGCAGGCATTTTAATACTATATAACAACTTATTTGTGTTGACAATGATCAGAGCTTATTTGATCCAATCTATCTCATGACAGGAGCCAGATGTGTCATACCCACACTGGCTATGTGCAGTTTTGTGTGTGTGTTGTGCTTTTCCCTCTGCTTCAGGGTGTGACTGACAGGTGCTGCTGCACAGCTGTTCCTAATCTGATCATAATCAACTGAGCTTTATAAGGAGCTGGAACCTGGAAGGAGATGTCAGCT
>NC_061817.1:6424657-6529500 GCF_021462225.1 Girardinichthys multiradiatus | reverse complement strand
AGGAGATGTCAGCTTGTTGTCTCTGCCAGCTTGGTAAACTGACTGTGTGTCTCTGTGGTCCTCCTGAGCCTGCTTTGATTGCATTGTTTTTGTCCTGCCTTGCAGATCTGGTCTGGTGTGACAACGCTCTATGGTTCCTAAGTTCCTGGTCTCCGTATCAAGCACAGGTGAGCATTGGAAACCAATACCCCGCCGATCCAGCCATGAGTCTCTTTCCACTCCTGCCTCCAGCCCAGCCACTCCAGAACCACCTCGTGGGAACACCTAACTTTTGCCCACCTGCCTGTCCACCCTCCAACACCACATGGTCAAACACAGCAGAGCAACTCCTGGATTGCACCGAAAGAATGAAAGATCAGCAGTGCTCTGTTCCACATTATCTGCCAGTCTTAGTCACTGTGGAAAAGACTCCTCTCCCCTAACAAGCCTCCATCACCCATGAACTGGAAGTCAGCCTCAGATCATCTTTGCAACCATCTCTATTTCCTTCCCGAAGCTTCAGTAACCTCTCCCCTCTCCTTCCTCAGTGACGATCCAGATCCCTTCAGCAGTTCCAGTCCGGGCTCAAACACTAACTGCTTGCATAATCAAACTGTTAAAATGCGGTCCTGTCCTCATGGCTGTGTCACTTCCAGAGTTAAGTAAATTCAACATTATGACAAGATATTTCTTGAAGATTTGGACATCTGATCGAAATGGTTTAGCATGTATTTCAAAAGCTAAGAACTAAAAATAGTATGAGTGTATAACAGCTGTATACTCTTTAATGTAGTTCTATGCAGGATTTTTGGGAAATTAGCATTTGGTTTATTAATGAACCATCTAAAATGTTTTTTTAACTGGAAATACTACTTTATTCCCTTCCACAATGACAGAAAAGCTTTAACAATAACAAAACAAACCAAAAACACACAGATTGCCAACATATGTATGCTTTTGCATGCCTAGAATACAGTTGAGCGTCATGAGCAGTGTTTTAATCTGTACATACAATGATATTTTGAATCTTTCAGTAGCTATAAATGTCATTGTAACACCTTTTTGGCTGTTTATTTGCTCAACATACACAATTGTTCTGGCTTAAACGTATAAATCCCACTTTTTTTTTTAATACTGACCTCGCCCTGGTCTCCCTCCTGCTTAAAAGGTGGCAACCTGCTGTTTATAAAGTCTTTAGGTGAGAAGAAAATAGAAGTGTAAGTTATGGATCGAAATATACCAAAACCACCCTAATTATAAATCATTTAAGCAACACCAAGAGTGAAGAGTCCGCTTCAGCGCCAAAAGAGCCGACTCTTGCCTGGTGAGCTGAGCCAAATCATCTGGATCCCTGAAAAGAACCGGAATTCTCATCATGAGCAAGGAGCGCCCCCGCGTGGACGCTCGGCTCAGAACGTAGCCTGCTGGAAAAATGGTGGCCAGCGTACGAGTCCAAAAGCTGCTTCGACGGTATAAACTAGTGATTTCCGCTGCGTTAATGATCCTCCTGATCCAGGGACTTGTGGTTTGGAGCCTGAGAAGCTTGGAAGAAGGCCAGGCGGAGGTGAGAAACCGCTCCGCTCAGTATTTGGTTAGACATGATTGTGATTTTGGTTGGATTAGCCGTTAGCGCTTAGCTGAGCTCAACGTGTTATTATACTGTAACGGTAGCTTATGTTAGCTATTAGCAGAAACATGTAACTCTTGCTGGACCAGCCATGTCCCGACTGTCACTTATCGCAATCCCCCAAGAAAGAGAAGAGGGAGCACAGGGAGTCTCATGTCCATAACTGTAAAGTTCTGGTTCTTATTGAGAAAAGCTGAATGAAAATGAACTTGTTTAAGAAGCAAACAGTGGTTTTTATGTTGGTTGTTGTCATGCTGATTCATTTTACTCATTCGAGTAGAGAAAAGTAAAGACAGGAAACACTGAAACGGGTCATCTAAAAGGGAAGTAGTATAATTGGGTAATTCAGTTAGGCTGCGGAAATCGGAAAAGCGATTTAAGACCCACTGATGGCAGGCAGATGATCAATCTGAGGCTCTTTTTCATAGCCAAAGTTCCAGCCTTGGGTTGAAAAATGTTGTAATCTTGATTACAGTATTTCCCTGGTCTGGATAATTATGGAAAAAAGCTTAAATCGTAACAGAATTTTATGTCTAGACTTTATTTCCTAACTTTATGTCTTAATGTTATATCCAACCATCCATACATCTGCTTCCAGTCTGTTGTTTTGGGAGATTTCACATGCAAAACCTGGGATAACTAGAATATGTAGAAATATCTGTAATACATTCGTAGTAAAACGTTTCTACTTATATAAAAAAAAATAAAATAAAAACTGAAAATGAACTAATACCCTGGGATTTTGTTTCTGCAAATGTGGAATTTTCCCATTGAAAAATGTGTTGGTACCCTGCAAATCATTTATAGAACAGCCAGGGTATTTCTGATTTATTTTTAAGTTCCTTTTTTATCAGAATCTCTTGATGCTGGTATTTGCTTAGTTGAAAGTATATAGAGACTATATGGCCTGGATATAAACTGAAGTTAAAGAGTAAACAGCCTGCTCAGTCTTCGCCATGAAGCAGTTCTTAGTTACCTGTGAGCATTTGGGATCCGTGTCTACCTCCCACACCGGGAGTGCACTGCCTGAGGCATTGCCTGTTACCTTTTCTTCCTTCAAACCTGCTAAGATGAGGATTCAACAAGTGTCACCTCGTAGATGAATGTGATTGGGAAGGAATGCACGTTGAAACCTGAGGATGAGATCTGATAAGTGCGGAAGGTGTAACAGCTCTCCTAGTATGGAGGGTACTTTGGTGGCCTGTACCTTCACGGTTTGCAGGAGGCAGCAGATGAACAGTTGCTTAAATAGGGCAGGATTTCATGACCTTTGCCTCAGATAAGGTTGACAACAGACTTCCTGGGTCTTCCTAGGAGATTATTGTTACAGATCACTTCAGTTTAAACCCCCAAGCTAATCAGTGAGCTCAAGGCTTAATTGGCAGAAGCCTGGCTTTCGTCCATTTAGTCAGCTTTAATTGTGGCATCTTAAATAAAGGTATGCCTTCATTTAAATGTAAAAGCACTGGTGATTTGTAGCTCATTATGCTGCAGATGTGAACCTTCACGCTGTGCTGCCTCAGATGTGTTTAGGCTCGTACCAGAAATCACAAAGATAAATGTCTGGCTTTGTGCAGGTAATCTATTGCAGTTAAAGGTCAAATGTGCTGTAGAAAAACCTCAAGTGGAAATAGGACTTGCTCTCCAGTTTCCCGACAAAGGTTGGTCAGTATATGAATAGGTATAGTAAAATAAGTAAGCTTCAATCGGTTTTTCATTATTCCCTGTAAACCCTAGCTTAAGACCTAAGAGAGCTCTCCTTAGTGCACAGGTCAGCCGTATATTCCACTGTGTTGGCAGACAGCTATGCAGATGTCAGCACCAAGTCTTTGTGTGTTTGCACACTCACCGATGCAGAATCACATTTCATCCCAGAGAATGCTTTTACCGACCGGCCCCTTCATGCTCAACTGTCCCCCAATCATCTTGCTGTCGGTCCGAGGAGCGGCTTTCTGGGTCCGTGCGAGCGCGCTCACTGTATGTACAAGAGGAAGGAGCATTTGCAAGAATCTTTCTAACAAAAGCCTAAGCTGGAAGATTATGCACAGCTTGCAGTTGTGAAGTAGCAAATTTAAAAACAGAAATCCGAATTATAACCGATTGCCAAGTAACAACTTGTCAACATTTTTGCTTCAATGTACACGTAAAACTAAATCTGAATTGGTCTTCAAGATGCTCAGCCATCATTTAAAGGGAGAACCCATTACAAATAGATGCAATCCCTGTGTTTTTCCAGACTGTGTCACATTGCAGCTGCAAATTTTCCTCTATTTTATTGGTATTGAAGAGATGGAGCAACACCAAGTAGTACATAACTGCGAAATGGAAAGAAAATGATACATGTTTTCAAAACCTTTACAGATAAGTGTGTTGTATTCTTCCCTTTTGTACTCTGATCGCTCTGTATAAAATCCAGTGCCTCCAATTGCCTTCTGAAGTTACCTGATCAGTAAACAGAATACACCTTCACGTCTGCACGTGCGCGGTTTACAGCTGTTGACAACATAAGATTGGAACATTGAAGGTGTGTTGTGACCTTATGACACCTGACAGTGCCAGTTATAAAGAAAATCTGTATCAGCTGAAATTGGGATCGGCAGGTCAGGCTTTTTAAAGATCGGTAATCGGCCAGAAAACTGCAGTCGGTGCACCCTTAGTAATTACCTGACACGCTTTGAAGAAAGCAGAGCTGTGGTGGCAGCATCATGCTTTGGGGATGACTTGCTATGGGGAGCTGATTTTCCTTAAAAAAATGAAAACCATGTGCTGCTCTGTCACATAAAATCTCAACAGAATTATAAAAGTTTATGTGACGAAATATGGAAAAGTTCAAGAATCCTTTTAGGTTGATTTCAAAAAGCATTTCTTCCCTCATTTTATTACTATGCAAATTTTCTGTACATTTTTTATTAAATGTGATCCTTTCAAACTGAAATCCTCGTGTCTTTAGTCTTTGCCATGGACTTATGGAGCTCAGTGACACACAGTTTACAGCTTGTATTGTAACACAGCTGAACATTGACCGCACGCCTAAGCGAAACTCTGGGGATATAATGTAATTCCGGTATGGTGTGAATGTTTAGAACTACACTACAGCGCCTCCCACTATAACGAGCCTGAGGCCGGCCCTGGCCAGCAGGGCTGACCGTCTTGTATTGGCTGGCGGCTTGTCTATTGTTGGCTGTGGATCATCTGGCCGCTGATCCAACCTCAAAGCCCCGGTCTGTCCTCCGGTTCCCAGCATCTCCCCGCAGTCTGCATGCCAGCGGTGTGAGACGAGCGAGCCTGCAGTCTACCATGTTGGTTTAATGCGGCTGAAAGCTTCCTGCCCACTTACTACTTCTCCTGTTTTTATTTTTTTATTTTATGTGCATATTTTTAAAAACCTAGTGTTGAGTGCCAATGCTGTTTTGGTGGGAAGATAAAAAAAATGTCTTAATTCCATTTTCTTTTTCTTGTCCTTTCATTTGTCCTTGTATTTGTGAAAGTGTGTGCTATGTGTTCTTGATAGGCATTTTTTTTTCTTAAATCTTAATCCAAATCTTCACAGTTCAAATTAAAATTATGAAATGAAAATTCACAGGAAAATGAAACCCAGATATTTGATGCCAAGTCCTAATTGGTTCCTCACATCGGTCCCAAAATGGAAACCCTAATTGAAATTCATTTCAAACACCTCGAACAACAGTGGTTTAGCATGTCTGAATGAAACACACAGCTCCCTTCACCATTGTACCAATATAATCCACAATCTGTTTGCGTGTTAACGTTGCACACACCTGACCCACATTTACACGAGTGTGGAGCCTTCCTGTGAAATAAATAAAGGCAACTGGGGTTTGTTGCGGCCCGTGTTGTGAATCACTGGATTGTTTTTGGCAGAGGTGCTGCTAAAAATATCCCAGATGAGAGAAAAACACCAAACAAGAACCAAGTAAACACATCCTTCCCTCTTGGGCTTTCTGCTGATGGCTCAGTGGCCATCTATGTTTATCTTTAAGTTAGCCAGCGAGCGTATGAATCATCCCCTCTGCTCTTTAATGTTTATCCAAGATGTTTTATGGAATTACTGCCAAGAGAACAGGATTACAAATTTGTCCTGTGTGCTTTTTTTTTTTTTCTGGTTTCTTTCTTCAGGGAAAAACAAGACGATCCAAGCTGCCTTACCCCAACAGCCAGGACTCTAAGAGAGACAAATCAAATTCTTTGTCTGGGCAGAACAGGGGCAGATGGAGTGCAAGGTTGGAGAGGCAGAGGGGAACAGCGGCCATTACGCAGAGGAAAGGAAGCAGTCGCCGAGCAGGAAGGCCCAGCGTCAGACAGAAGACTCCCCAGGAGCGAGGGATGGCGGCGGCCGGGTTAGACGCCGTGGTCTCCCATGACCTGTCGAGCAGCCGCAACTTCAGCCTGGATGCAGCAAAACTACAAGCTGCTGGGATACCCGGGGAGCCAGGGAGTGTGGACGGCGCCCACCAAGCGCCCAACGGTGACTTTATGCCTAAATGTGACATTACAGGCAAGGATGCACTGTCAGCTCTCCATCGTGCCGGGTCGCAGCAGTGCAGGCAGGAGATCGCCAACATTGTGTGCCAACATCAGGCGGGGCAGCTCATGCCAAAAGCGCTCCCACAGTTCTGCCCCCAACTCGGTGAGAAAGCCTCATAGCTGCATGTCACATTACAACCACAGCCTTCACTGTATTTTATTGTGATTTTATCTGATTGACTATAACAGAGGTGATCACATCTGTGAAGGCGAAGGAAAATGATTTGTATTCAGGCCAACTGAGTCGAAACTTTGTTGAAGCCCTTTTTGCTGCAAGTGTGTTAAAGCGTGTCTCTACCAGCTTTTCCCATCTGACGGATGTAATTTATGTACAAAAAATAATAAATTGGTCCAATCTGTTGTGAGGTTTCCTTCCAGGATAGTCCTGGGTTTACTTCCATTCATCTTCTCCTTACCCCTGCTGAAGGAAAGCAATTCCACAGCATGATGCTGCCACTACTATGTTTAACATGGAACTAGTGTTCAGGGTGAACATGCTGCAATCAAGGCAAAACAGTTGCAGATGTCATCCGCTTTTACCATTGCACTTCCACAAGTTTGCTTTTGTTTGTCTATCAAATGTTGTATTTCTGTGAAATACACAACATTACACAAAAAATACACAATGTTACAGATACCCCCCCTCTTTTTTATTTTCTAATTATTGTTTTTTTTGCCTGTCCTGTCAGTTCAGGGCAGTTTAGGTGGACAGCCATGTCTTGTTATGTTTACAATTACAATAATTACATTAAATAATTAGGTGGCATCTGAAGGTAAATAGTTGCACTGGACTGGCAAACAATGCACCCCACATGTTTCATACTTACATTCATCAGAAAAAACTCCTAACAGACATTGAAGTGTGTGCTTGTTCCTTGAAAGAAATGGAAAAGTAAATCAGTGGGTGTCAATAGTTTACTTGGTTGTTTAAAGTTAACATTTTCTGCCTTTGCCAAACTGTGTCTGGTCTCTTACTCTGTATTCTCTGGCCAGGTGTGTCCCAGCCAGTCCAGGCTGCTGATGAAGTGGACCTCAACCTGTCCAAGGTGGAGAACCCTGTCAGGGTGGCATTTGTGCTGATGGTCCACGGCCGAGCAGCACGGCAGCTCAAGCGTCTCATTAAGGCCATCTATCACAGAGATCATTACTACTACATCCATGTAGACGAGGTATACCCACTAGCACACAGTTCCTATCAGATGTTTACATTAACTGATTGGAGCATTGGTTTTCAGATCTTCCTACATTGCAGAAGTGAACTTTATCCTTCAGTCCTCGCTGTGCAGTAAAAGGGGTCAGCCTCTATTTAGAAGTTGTGGTTGTTCTTAAGAGTTAAAATTTGTGGTGGGAAACTTGCAGCTGTGTTTAATAGGAAAGCAGGGGACAATTTGCTGAATCTGGCAGAGACAGGTTTAGGTAAAGCAGGACTTCTGTTGTAGCTGAACGCCTGGTCAGTTCTTCTGTTCTGCTGCCAAGGGATGACGGAGCAGCTCTCTGAGCACCATGAGGAACAAGAAGTCATCGGCACAGTCTGTCGACTTTTCCTTTTCCATCTCTCTGTGAAAACCCCTGTTTGAGCTAAACGAGTCGGGTTATATTTGAGTCTGCCTCCTGCTCTGTGCTTCATCAACCAGCCTCTATTATTAGTGTCCACATTTGAAGACTTGGTTTAGGTTGCCCCTTTTGCCTTTTCTTTCCTATTGTCTTGCTTCCAAACACCAGGAGGAGACCCACATTCAGTCATATTGTTAAATCCTATAAAGGTTCTTGCCCACTCTTGCTGACCTGGGTTCATTTCTCTTGGGAGACTCATAATATACTATTTGTTCTTCTCTTAACAAAATTGGACTTTGTTGTCCCAGACAATCTATTTTAAGGCGTCTTTTTCCCTTAATCTGCCCATTTATCACTTCAGAATCTAAGTAACCTTTTTTTTTAACAAGCTTCTTTTAATTAATCTATAAGGACCAAATAGTTTTTTGTTTCCCCTATTTGGAGCCCACAATTTTGGCTTCTTGCACATTTCAGACACTTAAAGCACTAAAGCACGCTCACTCTTATGTTTAATTTGAACTTTAGATGAAGTTTTATTTCTCTTCATTATCTTGATGTGTCATGGTTGAAAGCACCATGTGGTTTTTGTTTTTTTGTGATCACATTCTCTTTAAAGCTGAGCCAACATTGTCTGATCTGATCCATCTCCTCCAGAGGTCCGCCTATATGCATCGGGAGGTCCTGCAGATAGCCCAGCAGTACCCGAATGTGCGTGCCACACCCTGGCGGATGGTCACCATCTGGGGAGGAGCCAGCCTTCTGAAAGCCTACCTGAGAACCATGCAGGACCTGCTTGCCTTGCAGGAATGGAAATGGGACTTTTTCATCAATCTCAGCGCCACCGACTTCCCAACCAGGTTAGCAACATGAAAATAAACAGACCAGTGAAGTTAAATAAAGTGGGACATGTTTCTAGAAAGGAGCTGGTAAGAGATTTTCACTGAAAAACCTTACAAAAAAAAAGCGATAATGTATTAAAACTGCTTTTAATTAAAACAGAAAAGCAATCTAAAATATTACCTAAGATCAATTTATAGAAAAGGAAAGTTTGACCTTGAAAGGTCAGCCTATGTCCATGTACTGTACTATATATGCCATCAATACTTGGTTCATGTTCATTCTGTACGAATTCCTGTATGAATGCAGCGTGGTGGTGTTAAGGAAGGCCAGGTTGCCTTTTTTGCAGCCTTCAGTATGTCTCTATTCTTTATTTTTATTTTATTATTATTATTTTTTTGTGTCATCTCCGTCCTTCTAGGGTTTCTAATTCTAGGGTTTAGGGTTTAGGTTGGTGATGTTTGCTGCTGATCTCAGGACAGTGATTATTACAGGATTATTAAAGCAGCTTTTGGTACGTTTGGAAGTGTGGGCAGGTACCAGAAAAATCAGCATCTCCGCTTGTCTGCAGAAGGAAGCATGAAAGTGCTGTCGGATTTCCAAGTAGACCACTACGCCGACTTTGGACTTCATAATAACGTAGTGGACCAAACCCAGCATATTTTATGACAGGGCATCACATGGAAACATCACACCGGGCTTCAAGCAACGTGGTTTCTAAGCCTGTCCATTCTTCCTCCAGACCTTGATCACCAAATGAAATGCAAATTTTCATTTCATCTGAGAAGAGGACTTGGGACCACTGAGCAGCAGCCCATTTCATTTTCTTCTTAGCCCACGTAAGATGCTTCTGATGTTGTTTCTGGTTCAGGAGTGGCCTAACACAAGCAACATGACATTCTGGCCCGGGTCTTGCATCCGTCACTCTGGTGGCTCTTGAAGCACCGACTCCAGCTGCAGTCCACGCCTTGTGAATTCCCACCAAACTCTTCAATATGCCAGCTTCATAATCATCTCAAGGCTGCTCGTATCCCTGTTGCTTAGGGACATTTTGTTTTTTTTAGCCACACTGTTTCCTTCCACTCAACTTTCCATCAGTATGCTTGATTACAGCCTTTTGTGAACATCCCGCTTCCTTAGCAATGAGCTTGTGTAGCATACCGTAATGATGGAGGGTCTTAATTAGTGGCTGCTGGTCAACTATCATGTCAGGAGCCTTTCCTGCGAATTTGTTGTCATAATGTAACATTTCTGTTAAAAACTGTTTTTTAAATTGGTCTTATGTAATATTGAGATTTTCAGAGAAACTGAACTTTTGGTTTTCATTAGCTGTAACCCATCATCATAGAAATTAACAAAGAGAAGCATTTGTATATCATTCCATGTGTATTGAATTTATAACTGGAACCTGAAATAAATGAAAATCTGTGTGCACCTGTAGACCTCTGCTAAATCTGCTAGATTTTATCAAATTGCCCATTTTTCAACCAGCTCAGCAGCAGTATGCAGCAACAGGTTGGAGAGGTGGGGTGCTGCATCATTCTGTGCTCCAAATACAAGTGGTACAAAAGTTTAGCAAAATTTGAAACCATAACTTAAAACACAATAAAACACATGGCATAGAAAAATGCATTGATATTTGTAATTAGTCAAAGCCCAGTTGTTTTGGTGACTGAAGGTAAAAGGGTTCTTTTTAAAGGTCTGTTCATGTTTTGGTCTCTAATTGACTCTAGCAGTGTAAGAAAGTATCAGCCGTCTCATTTTGCCTGATAGAAACATGAATCTGTTTGCAGCATTACAGTTAATAAATTGTTCTAGTCACTTAGTCACAGAGAGGACAGAAAATAATCTCCAGCTGGGTTTCTGGGGCAGCTTTGTGTTCCAATCAAAGCAGCTGATAGTCCACCTGAACTGTCCCTAGGGGAATTAATCTGCATTTCTCTGATGATAAGAGACAAACTTGTCCTAAATTCTCTGTAAAGCCGCTTATTACAGCCTTATGGCTTTAAAGGCAGTCTTTTATTCAACAACATCTCCTCTCCGTTGTTTTTCTTGCCTATTCAAACCTTTTCACCACAATGCCTTCACACAGGACCAACGATGAACTGGTGATGTTTCTGTCACTGCACCGAGACAAGAATTTCCTCAAGTCCCATGGCAGGGAGAATGCAAGGTAGGCATGATGGGCAACCTATTAAAGCTCAAAATTATACTTTGACTACCGTTGGTTCCTCTGCCTGTAATTATGCTGATCTGTGCTTTGTGTTCAAGGTTTATTAAAAAGCAGGGCCTTGACCGCCTTTTCCACGAGTGCGACAACCACATGTGGCGTCTTGGTGAGCGCAACATTCCAGAAGGCCTGGAGGTCTCTGGTGGCTCCGACTGGTTCGCTCTCACCCGCCGCTTCGTGGACTATGTTGTCAGCTCCCGGGACGAGCTAGTGTTGGGTCTGAAGCAGTTTTATTCCTACGCCCTGCTCCCTGCTGAGGTGAGAGAGCCCTCAGAGGTAATTTTATCTGCTATAGCCGAGGCTCACAGCGTGATTTACAAGCCTGTCTCAGGCTCCTCCTCTTCCCCTTCCAAGTCAGAGGAGCCTAGTGGGTGGGATAATGTAAGACTTTAAGCTTCGCAGCACAATTTGAAGCAGCCGTGCCAGATCAGAGGAAGGTTCTTTGTACTTACAAGTGTAGCTGAGTCCCAGAGGAGGAACTACTGTCCATCTGTGACCTTTTGCAATGTAGACTTTGTGGTTGGAACCAGCTTATTTTTCCCCCTTTTTTCATGTAGCCTTGTCTGCCTCGTTGTATTTATCTACTATCTTTCTTCTCAGTCGTTTTTCCACACGGTGCTTGGGAACAGTCATATGTGTGAAACCCTGGTGGACAACAACCTGCGTGTCACCAACTGGAACCGTAAGCTGGGCTGTAAATGCCAGTACAAGCACATCGTTGACTGGTGCGGCTGCTCTCCCAATGATTTCAAACCACAAGACCTCATTCGGATTCAGGTGAGTTCACCACAAGAGGGCAGTGTCTCATCTTTCTTGGTTTATAGTCTCATGCAAAAGTATTTATACTCAATACCCAATTATTAAATTGAGTGTAATTTAATGTCATTATAAATCCAGCTGTTCTAACTTGTTAGAGAACATTAGTGAACAAACATCATCATGAAGGAACACAGCAGAAAAGTGAGGGAGAAAGTCGTGAAGTTGAAAGCAGAGCTGGTAGAGGCCCATGGTAACTCTAGAGGAGCTGCAGAGATCCACAGCTCGTGTGTGAGAACCTGCAGACAAGACGACTAGCATTAGTTATGCTCTCCAAAAATCAGGCTTTTTTTGCATGCGGAACGTGGTGCTCTGATCAGATGAGACTAAAATGGGCCTACATGCCAAATGCTATGTGTGACAGACAACTAACACCCCATATCACACACAAGTGAACACACACTGATCTGATCTTGATCTATTTCACAAGTACGAATGGAGAAAATAAATCTCGCTCTCTAGATGTGCAAAAATATGAAAGGGGCATGGATAGTTTTACTAGACACTGCACATCCTGACTTATCCTGAATGTCGTGTTTTATCAATGTTTGATTTATTTAATGTGCAAAAATAAGTTTTTACATTTTTTAATCTTTTTTTCATTCGCAGCAATTGACTCGCCCAACATTTTTTGCCCGAAAATTTGAGTCGACGGTGAACCAGGAGGCTATAGACATACTGGACACCCACCTGTATGGCCAGTATGCTCCAGGAACTGTTGCCATCAAGGCCTACTGGGAGAGCATGTTCGAGCTGCTGGACGGCATCGGCTCCCTCGGTGACGTGGCTCTTACATCTTACTCCTCCTTCTTTCGTCTGACCCTGAAGGGTCTGATGACCTCTCAGAGCAAGACAGAAGCCTGCAGGTACATCTTCTCTTTCTCCTTTAAATATATATATATAGTGACTTTTAACTGAATATGGTTACAAGGACCTTCTTCTCTTGATTTGTTTTTGTCTTTTAAGGCTTGAACCAGTAGGCTACCCTCTGTCTGTTAATTTGTACTTCTATGATGATCGCTTCCAAGGCTACCTCGTTCGTCAGAACGTCCAGGCTGTGGAGTCAAAGGAAAGGGAGACGCTCGAGCTGTGGGCCATGCCTCAAGCTACACTCATCTTTGAGACAAACCTCAAAGAGTTTGAGAGGCTCAAGAATCTGGAAGTAAGGATGCTCCACTTTTTAATATGGATGATACCTCACCAAAACTGCAGTATGAGAACGTTCTGTTTGACTGTATGTGAACTATAACATCTAGCTAACACGTCTATTATAAAATGGACAAGTTAGAGATATTTAACTCATTTTTCCTTGACAGATCGGGGCAGACTGGGATCCCAAAGAAAGGATCTTCCGTAACTTCGGCGGCATCATCGGCCCTCTAGATGAGCCGCTAGCAGTCCAGAAGTGGGCCCCTGGTGCCAACCTCACAGCCACTATAGTGTGGATCGACCCGGCTCAGGTTGTAGCAGCATCCTATGACATTACCGTGGAGATGGATGCAGAGTACACGCAGTACAAACCGCCTCTACAGCACCCCCTACGGCCTGGCACATGGACAGTGTGGGTGTTAAAACAGTGGAAGCGCGTAGCGGAGGTTCGCTTCCTTGTAATGCCGCTGACCTTTAATAATAAAGAGCCACTGCGCAGAGGTATGTTTTACATTTAAGGACAATTTTTCTTATAAAGCAAATAAAAATAATTACTGCATTCCTCTGTGCCTAAAATTAACTAAAAGCAGTTTTTGCTGATCTGTTAATATGTTTAATTGTTCATTTATTAATGGTCTTATATTTAGTAGTACTTAAAAATTGTAAAGACTACTTAAATTTTCTCACATTTCATCACATTACACCACAAACATTAGTGTATTTTATTAGGAGATACCTGGAAGGGGAAGGAAAATTATTCATGGTTTTTCATTTTCTTTTAATACAAATCTGGAAAGTGTGGCCTAAAATGGCATTTAGACCCTTTTGCTCTGATATCCTTAAATAAAGACCAGTTGAATTCAGAAGTTACTGTTTTATTAAACTAAGATTACCAAGACATGGCAACCTACCTAAGCTGACAGGCTGGGCAAAAAGAGCCACAATCGGAGAAGCCGGCTAGAGACGCATGGTAACTGTGAGGAGTTGCAGAGAACCATAGCTCAGGGGGTAGAATCTGCAGCATCAAAACATTGTGGCCCAGTCAAAGTCCACACCTAAATACAATTGATAATCTATGAAGCAGAAACTCTCCATCCAGTCTGGCTGAGCTTGAGCTATTTTGAAAAGAAAAATGAGCAAAATTGGTTGAGACGTTCCCCAACAGATGTGTCGATATGCTCGGGGGGTGAATATAACTGCAAGCCACACTTTTTTCAATTTTAACTTGGAATGAAATAGAAACCATATGTTGTTTTCCTTCCACTTCACAACTGTATCTGTCATTTTAAATCCAATCCAATACACTGACAAAATGTGAAAAAGTTCAAGTGCTAGCAATGCTTTTATTTATTTGTATATGTTTACAGGTTAAACATTTTATTTAAAAAATGGCTCAGAACTAGAAAATAAATTCATTAAAATATGTCAAAACCTGCTTTAAACTATTGTGCAAAAACTACATCAGGTGTTTAGTTTGCAGAGAAGTTTTAGGAATGGAAACTGGAAAAATATGGAGCTAGAGGTGATTCTGAGGAGATGAGAGAAATATTTAGAGACTCATTTCTTTTTGTGTTTTTTTTTTTTTTTTCTGTAACAGAGGAGGACAGCTGGCTCCATTCAGGCCCTCCTGGCAACTTGTACCTGGATCAGAACTTCCAGCAGCTGAGCTCTGTGCTGAAGCTGCCTCCTCAGGAGCCCGCCATGCAGGTGGCCCAACGTAATGCTCAGCTTGTGGGCCAGCACCTTGAAGCGTGGGTGGACAGCTTGGTGGGGACTTTCTGGGTCATAGGCGACCTTTGTTCTACAAAGACCTCATCTTGCCCAGCTGTGGGGCTCTGCTCAAAAACCACCTGGAGCTCTCTTTCTCCAGATCCAAAGTCCGAACTGGGCCCGGTCAAAAGTGATGGGCGGATCAGGTAGCCCAAGGAGTAGAGGAACTACTGCTGACTTTTAATATGCACAGAAATGCTGCTGCAGAGCTGAACATACATGGGTGAGCCTGAGTGTCCTTGAGGTCAGCAATGAGCTGATGGGCACATACACCATGATCCTCCTTCACTAAGAAGATGTTACAGGCAGAAACAAGGAGAGGACTGCAGAAAATTTGCACATACACTGCAAGCGCTAAGAAAAACGTGTCATGATTTGGTGAATGGGTACATGAACAACACATGTTTTGGTATGAATTTAGCTGCCGCATATTTTTCTAGTCACACAACTGTCTCAGTGGAAATGCAAGAGCACGAACGGCACAGTGTCCGTCTGTCTCCTAAAAGCAGCTGTGCTCCATCTTCATTTCAAGGGAGAGTAGAACCTCTGGATCTTATTAATGTGCTTATTTTGAAGCATTACAAGAGATGCATGAAGTGCACTTTACTGCAAGATGTTGGTACAGAGTTCCCTTGGTTAGCAGTATGGGAGATGTTTTCACATATCTTTGCAGAGTCACTTTCTTTTGTACCAACAACTCACTAAATACGTGGATGTTTAATGTTTCCTTTCAAAAGTATTTACTCCCCTTAGACCTTTTTCACATTTTGTCACATTACAACCCCCTAAGTCAGTGTATTTGACTGGGATTCATTATAGCGAACCTACATAGAAGAGTGCATAGTTGTGTGGTGGAAGAAAAATGATGCATTCATTTTTTAAATTTTGTTTTAAAAAGTATTGCCTTCAACTTAGTGCCCTAATTATTGCAACTTCTAAAACCATTTGATTGCATTGGATTTTATTTAGGGGCATCAGAGAGATGGTGGCTGAATATAAATGAGAAAAAAAAACCTTTCCTTACGCTACTTTGTGCTTATCTAACACAGAAATCGTGATTATAACACTTTGGTCTTGTAATGCAACAAAATTTGAAGAACTTTGAAAGGTGTGAATACTTTTGTAAGACACTTTGTCATCTTTTGGGGGGAAAAAATATGTTTAAGCATTTGTTTTTATTTTAGCTGGTGTGTTAGACTTAAATAGTTTTTACAGTGTTGCAACAATACCTCTGAGGTCGTTCCCCCCACCCAGTTTGAGGAAATGTTGCATTCAAATCAGTGGGATAAACGAAACCCAATCACCTGAACTGAAGGGTCCCCATGATGACAAATACATGATGAGCTGGAGTCTTGTTTGTAGCATTGAAAATGAAACTTCCAGCTGAAATTTACAGCATTACATTAAAAACTATAAGGAAAATAGTTTTGAAAACTACACTTATTTGTAAGTTTTGTTGTGATGGAAGAAGACTGACAATCAGTCATGTCCGTATGTTGCTGAATCAGAAATTTAAAGATCATCTTCTGGTTAGTTTTTGTGAAAGTAAAACCAACACATTCTAATTTAGTTTAAAGTGTTTAATTGGCTTTAGAAGTTCAGGAGTTGGTCGAGCTTGTTGTTTCATATTTAAGCACTAAAAGTGGTGTCATTCTGTTCCATTAAATGGAAGGCATTGAAGCAACAGATGGTTATACCTGCTGTTTATCTGTGCAGATGCTGTATTATGACTGTTCATGGTTATTGCTTACATTTCGGTTCTCGTGCTTTTTCATTTTAGTATTTTTACACCTTGTACAAAGTTTACTCTTAGTTTTTATTGAGTATTATTTTAGTTTGGTCAAGAAAACGTAAGCTGCCTTTATGTGGTAAAGGTTGACAGGTTTTATTTTGAGTTTGTGCTAGGGGTGCACCGATTGCAGTTTTCTAGCTGATCACCAATTACCAATCTTTCAAAAGCCTGACCTACTGATTCCTATTTTGGGCCGATGCCGATTTTTACTTTTTTTTTTTTTTGTAACTGTCACTGTCAGGTGTTATAAGGTTACAATACATCTTTCATTTTACCTATTTTAAAATTAAACAAAACTTGCACAACAGCTTAGACAAATAGATAGATCGGTGGATAAGATCGGTGAATGTATCGCCGATCCCCCATAATTAAGCAAATCGGGGCCAATCGATCGGTCCACCCCTAGTTTTTACTGCTGTGTTCTGAAATAACATCCGGCCAACACGTCTGATTTTAAGGGACCTCGTTTAGCTTGCACAGTACAGTTGCTTCGGTGAAGCCCTGGTTTTATTGGGAGAATAAAGAAATGAATGGGTCTTAAACTTTATTTATCTATCCTGTTGGAGAGGATCTCTCTGAGCTGTTTAAACTGCTCCCTTATTGTGTTACATTTGACTGTACACCTGTTTGGTGTCACATGAAGCAGCTCCTCTGGGTTTTGGGAGGTTGAGATTTCCTGATAGTCAGGCTGCTCCTGACTATCACAACAGCCTGGATGGTGACTCATCCTCAGCTCTGTTGCTCCCATCTGCAAGGAACTGGAGCCTGTCACTTGCTTGTGGAGAGGATCATAAAAGGGACATTCTGACTGAAAACTCAATAAATGGATGACTGTATTCAAGCTTTTGTTGTTTTACTTGTTTGTATTTTCAACATGTCTGGATTCGGCTCATTTGAGTCGGCATTGTCCTTGTTAGGAGCAGATTGTTGCAAATATTGTATCCTGTTGAGTTTCAAATGTTTTTAAAATGATCAAACTTCAGGTTTGATGTATTTTTATTGGGATTATTTGTAATAGACAAAGTAGCGCATCCATTTTCTATACCTGCTTATTCCTTGCAGAGCTGTAACGGGGTTCGTGTGAATCCTCAGTGTTCACTTAGTGAGAGAAGTGGTACATCCTGCAAAGGGAAAAAAAGTTTTGTGGTTTTCTACATTTGTCGACAAAAGTGTGGCAAGTATTTGTATTTAGCCTCCTGAGTCAATACTTTACCCATTCCTCTTTGCAAAATAGAGCTTTCAAACTCAAACAAGTTTCTTCCTGGTTTGCTCTGCATTTTACCCCATCGATGGGTCCTATGAGCTCATCAGGAAAAATGTCCCCACAGCATGATGCTGCTGCCACCACACTTCATGGTAATGGTGGTATGTTCATGCTGATCTGCAGTCCTAGTTCTCTGTCCCATTTAGCCAAGCCCTAAGTGTGACAGAAATTATGAACCGACCTTCTCATGTTTGCTATGCCCACTCAATTGTTTTAACAAACTGGCTTTTTTTTAATTGCCATTGTCCCAGACAGGCCAGGTTTGTGTATGTAAGTAATAGTTGTCAGGTCAACACATTCTCACTCCTGAGCTGCGGATCTCTGCAGCTCCTCCAGAGTTACCATGGACCTCTTGGCTGCTTCTTCGGTTAATGTCTTTATTTATAGATAATTTTATCATTTTTCTTCCACTTAATAGTTTTCTTATGTGTTAGGTGTATTGCATAAAAACCCAATGAAATACATAATGGTTTTAATTGGACAAAAATGTGGAGAAGTTCAAGCAATATAATAGTTTTGCAAGTCACTGTTTATAGAAGGGATACAAACACCCCCCAGGATGCTGAAAGCTAACTTCCTTCCTTCATAAATACTGTAAACAACATTTCCACCTTTAAACTTTTCCATATAAATATTTAAAGTGTTTCCCTGCACAAGTGCACAGTACAAGGCAATTTTCCATCTGTGCACCTGGATGTAAACCCCATGGAAGCAAAGGAAACTTGCAGAGGAGGGTCAGATGTTGTGATAGTAGGTTAAAAGCTAAAAAAAAAAAAAGGGGGGAGGAGAGAGGTTTTTGTGTTTAGTTCCCTTGCTTCTGAGTAGAAATATCATCTTTAAGATAAACTCTGTTGGATCATTTCCATGAGGCAAAGAAGCAGGTAACCATGTTGTCTTTGAACAGCATATCTGGATCGTCTGTACTTGACATGGAGGACACGCAGACCCTCCCCTCCAAAGCCTTTCCCTACAATGAAGAGCTAACACATAAGGTAAGTTAAGGAATCTCAAATATTAATTATTATTTATTGGTTTCTAATAGCTAAGAAACTAATGAGAGCGTTTTCAGTTAAATAATAACACTAAAAATATTTATTCAAAAACAGATTAACTAGCAGCCAATCACGTCTGCACACGTTGCATGTACGCAGATGACAGGATACTGGTGTCAGCCAACAGTTTAGCAACCCTCTGCTGAGTCTTTGCTGCATCTGTCACTGTTAGGTAGTCCAGGTTTTCTCACGATTGCTCTGGAGGTTAAAGTTCGCTCCTTTCAAACAGATTGAGGCTTTTAATTGCAGCAG
This sequence comes from Girardinichthys multiradiatus, assembly GCF_021462225.1. NCBI lineage: Eukaryota > Metazoa > Chordata > Actinopteri > Cyprinodontiformes > Goodeidae > Girardinichthys > Girardinichthys multiradiatus. The sequence continues at coordinate 6,510,633 of NC_061817.1, read as the reverse complement.
TATGCAGCTATCCTAACAGCCCCAGCTAACAGGATTAGTGGATATCTGAGATTGTAATTACTGGCTGTTGAAACCACTATTACCTCGTGCTGAGTTGAAATCGAGCTCCTGCCTCTTCGCTGATTAAATTTGAGCTTGTATTTGTTGGTTTGCCCAGTAAGGGCTTGTCAGAAACAACAAAAGGCGCCACACTTGGATGGCTCCGGCTTTCTGTTTTCCTTTCTCGTTTTGCAGCCATCTGAGCCAGTCGGATCTCAGCTGTTCCAGGTGGAGCTGCAGGTCCATTTTGAAAGTGTTGGGTGAGAAATCAGCTTAATGAGAAAGTGGCAAATAATATGTAAAATAATACATTTTGAAAGCTCTAAATGTGAATTCTGACCAAAGAAAAGTATATATTCATCCTATCTTCTGGTTCAAGACAATTATTATTATTTTTTATTATTATGTTGCCCATAACAAACTTAAGACCCCATAAAAATTTTATCCTTTGACAAAGCCTCTCAATAGTGTTCACACCCCTGTTAAAATACCTAGTTTGTATAATGAATAAAAACTAAAATCGCCTTTAGTCCTATAGAAGCTAATCTTTAATCCTAAATCCTAAAATCTACAGTAATCATATTGCGTAGTTGTTCACAGTCTTGAACTAATACTTTGCATCATTTGATTTAATTTCATCACTCAGCTTTCTTGTGTTCACATCTGCCATCAATGATGGGGAATCTGATGAACCTGAACCTAAAGTTCAGCTATTCTAGGCAGACTTTCCTGCCATTTTTACGGTCACTTTCTTTAGCCAGAGCTGTCCCTGCAGAGAGATTACAATGGCTCAGAATCATTTCCAAAGACAGCAAAGATCTCCTGTATTCTCCATATGGTTGCAAAACAGATGTCTTTTATTCCCAAGAAAACATCCAGGCCTTTCCCGAACTCTGTGGGAGAATGTTTTAATCTGGTGTTATCGAATGAAACTTGAATATTTGTTTGGCATAAAAAAATAACACCGTATTCACAGTGAAACATGGTAGCGGCAGCATCATGCTGTGGGGTCCCGTTACAACAGATGGAGCTGAGGATTTTTGTCGCATAAATATGGTGCTATAAAAGGGGTGTGCAGACTTTCTAGATCCACTGGAAATCTGTTTAACAGTAATCAGGTGTATTTAGAGAGGTGGTTTATGAAAATATCAATTTAGTTCTGAAATGTTTTACTGAATTTTAGGACAGAAGGTGAATTTAACATCTGATCCACTGCAACATATTCTATAGTGAGATTAATTGGTTTCCATAGTTCAGTGTCAGGAACACATCACCAAAAAAATAAATAAATACCTTGTCATCATATTGACTATTAACATTCTTATCAGAACAATGAGGTCTTCATGAACTCCACACACTGTCATCTGTGGATATTTTTGGTGTCTGTTGCTTTGCTCCGTTGTAAAAAATGTTAACATGTAGGAATCGATGTTTATTGCAGGAGCGATAAAATAGTAAAAAGCTGATTTCACATGGGCTTCTGAGACCCAGCACAACACATCCCCTCACACTGAGTCATCAGCATCTCATCCGGTCTGCATCATTTGCTCTCCAGGTACGGGTTCTGCCTGTACCTCCTCACGCTGTTCACGGTCATCAACCGCCTGCCTCTGCAACCACGTCTCTCTGCGTTCCATTCAGAAATTAAAAATCTTGCGTTACCAAGGAGGGTTTATGAAACGGATGTTTTAAGGTACACAGGCTGCTGCAGATCTGAACATGGATGGATGTATCTCCAGCTATACAGTACAGTGGATCTCATGAGTGTACACGCCCCTATTAAAATGGCAGTTTTTTTTTTGTGATGTGTAAAAATGTGATCACGATGTAATTAACTTTTCCGCAAATGATGTGGGATTTATCCTGTATAATTCAACTGAAAAACAAGTACATTTGATAGAAGGAAAAATGAAAAAAGGTGCAATAATCTGGCTGCACAAGAGTGAACATCCTTAAACTAATTGTTGGAATAAGTGAATATAGATTTATCTTATATTTTCTCCTATTCTTTAACTTGACTATTTTATCTTATAATCATTCAAGATGTGTGTGAGTAAAGGATGTGTGAGTTTTGTCTGCAGGCAAAGATCATAAATAGGAGCTGAACTAGCAGAGAAGGAAGCAGTCCAGTTGAGGAGGTCATAAAGATGAAGGCTGATTACACTCAACAAAAGGCACAACTGACCCTACCAGTTGTAGGAGACTGTGGAAATGTGTTGTTAATGTATAAAGCTGTTTATGACCTGTTTACAATGCAGTTGTTGTTTTCCCCCATCCTTTAGAGAACAATGTTTTTGTAAACTAGGGACCCCCGAAAGACAATAAAAAGAGGAAGCGGTCGGATAGGCTTCAGAGCGGTGCGAGATCTGTAACTGAGCATATCTTGACCGTTTCTCCTCGCAAAGCGAGTAAAAGGAACTAATACTTTGTCTCTCTTTTCTTTTTGTGTTGTTATAAGTATTGTTAGGTTGGTTAAACCTGACACTAATTACCTGTTTAACCACGTTTGACTCTTTGACATTTGCCGCATCTTGACTAGACAAGACAACACAAGGACATCTGTTGACCACGGGCGTCCCTCGGTGTTCCTAGAGTTTGTGTCAGATTTAGATCAGATTTATGCAATTCCAAACTTAAATTTTTTCTCTTATGAAGTCATTCTTTTGTTTTGGATGATTTGGATGTATGCTTGGACTCACAGAGATGCTGGAAAATGAAATCCTTTTAATAAAAAGCTTTGTGGTAAATAGAATAAAAAATAGAGTTGTACATATTTCTTCCACCTTTATGAAAACCCCACCGCCATATTTCACCATGGTCATTTTCTCCCAATGTTTTGGCAGATTCTCATCCAGCCTGGATGTTTTCTTTGGAAGAAAACAATTATGCCTTTCAATTCTACTCCTTAGTCCAGACATAAAGACAATAAAGAGGGTTGTCATCACACATAGAACCCAATGTGGACTTGGTGGAATTTGATGCTTTCGGGCCTCTCTGTAGCCTCTCTGGCCAGTTTCAGCCTCATCTTTTCATCAGGTTTGGAGTAATATCCAGTTTTTGTAATGTAACTGTTTTCCTATATTATTTCTAATTATTAAAGACTACGTTCCAACTGAGCAATAGTCCCAATATTAGTGTTGAGGCTTCATATAGACCTTGTCCAACAAGGTCTACATGAATCTTTGCATAGCACTGATTTAGACATATATAACTGGTCTATGGTTAGACTGATCTAAATGGGATCACCACAGCACAGACTGTGCTGTGCAGAGAATCAAAGTTGAGTTTGGTTTCTTTAAAAAATGGCAGTAGTTCCCCATGAATCATAATTTTCTACACTCGTGCAGCGGCAGCACCTCTGTGACTGAGTTGCGTGTAAAACAAAGATGATGCAGCGGTGAGAGAACATCTCCAGGGGCAGATAAGGAAGTGAGTTTAATTTTTGCAAGCAAAAAAATTTTTATCAATGTTATAGCAACGACAATAAAACCATGACTGGTACACACAGAAAAGTTCTTCACATATATATTTTTTTGCACCGTGAAATGTGCAGTTGCATAACTCATCTAGTAAAGATGCTGTAAGGAAAAAGGTTTGAGTTTGTTTCCAGTTCATTCCTCTCTGCTCTTTTCTCTTTTTTTTTTTTGTGCTCTTCGAGCTTGGCTAAACCCGCTCCTTATTTAGACTTTTATTAAAACTGATTTAGACTTCTTAAAGCTTTCACTTTTAATGGACATACATGCACATTTTAGCCTAGATATCTACAGACCATGTAAACTCTGCTTAGACGTCTTTTGTGATAAAGTTAATTATTTTCCATAATGTCATGATGAAAATTTAACCTTCATATATTTTAGATTCATTGCACACTAACTGAAATATTTCAGGTCTTTTATTGTCTTAATACGGATGATTTTGGCATACAGCTCATGAAAACCCAAAATTCCTTGGTCGGGAATCCTCTTGCAGAAATGACTGCATCAATGCGGCGTAGCATGGAGGCAATCAGCCTGTGGCACTGCTGAGGTCTTATGGAGGCCCAGGATGCTTCGATAGCGGCCTTTAGCTCATCCAGAGTGTTGGGTCTTGAGTCTCTCAATGTTCTCTTCACAATATCCCACAGATTCTCTATGGGGTTCAGGTCAGGAGAGTTGGCAGGCCAATTGAGCACAGTGATACCATGGTCAGTAAACCATTTACCAGTGGTTTTGGCACTGTGAGCAGGTGTCAGGATCGTACTGAAAAATGAAATCTTCATCTCCATAAAGCTTTTCAGCAGATGGAAGCATGAAGTGCTCCAAAATCTCCTGATAGCTAGCTGCATTGACCCTGCCCTTGATAAAACACAGTGGACCAACACCAGCAGCTGACACGACACCCCAGACCATCACTGACTGTGGGTACTTGACACTGGACTTCTGGCATTTTGGCATTTCCTTCTCCCCAGTCTTCCTCCAGACTCTGGCACCTTGATTTCTGAATGACATGCAGAATTTGCTTTCATCCGAAAAAAGTACTTTGGACCACTGAGCAACAGTCCATTGCTGCTTCTCTGTAGCCCAGGTCAGGCGCTTCTGCCGCTGTTTCTGGTTCAAAAGTGGCTTGACCTGGGGAATGCGGCACCTGTAGCCCATTTCCTGCACACGCCTGTGCACGGTGGCTCTGGATGTTTCTACTCCACACTCAGTCCACTGCTTCTGCAGGTCCCCCAAGGTCTGGAATCAGCCCTTCTCCACAATCTTCCTCAGGGTCCGGTCACCTCTTCTCGTTGTGCAGCGTTTTCTGCCACACTTTTTCCTTCCCACAGACTTCCTACTGAGGTGCCTTGATACAGCACTCTGGGAACAGCCTATTCGTTCAGAAATTTCTTTCTGTGTCTTACCCTCTTGCTTGAGGGTGTCAATAGTGGCCTTCTGGACAGCAGTCAGGTCGGCAGTCTTACCCATGATTGGGGTTTTGAGTGATGAACCAGGCTGGGAGTTTTAAAGGCCTCAGGAATCTTTTGCAGGTGTTTAGAGTTAACTCGTTGATTCAGATGATTAGGTTCATAGCTCGTTTAGAGACCCTTTTAATGATATGCTAATTTTGTGAGATAGGAATTTTGGGTTTTCATGAGCTGTATGCCAAAATCATCCGTATTAAGACAATAAAAGACCTGAAATGTTTCAGTTAGTGTGCAATGAATCTAAAATATATGAATGTTAAATTTTCATCATGACATTATGGAAAATAATGAACTTTATCACAATATGCTAATATTTTGAGAAGGACCTGTATGTCAAGTGTTTGAGAGAAAAGTTTAGAAATTATTTCTAAAAATCTCATTTTTTTACATCATAAAAACATGACATATTGAAGAGGGTGAGTGGACGTTTGAGAGCCACTGAATAGTCATGCATCCACTTGTTGACATTTTGCATGATGGTTTTATGTCTCATGGTGTTAATTATCCACATTTCTGGAGATTAAGATAGTTTTTTTATTTCAACATTTTGTCATTATTTTTTTATTTACTTGAAACTGCATGTAATGCTGTGATGTTGACTTTTATACATTTTGTTGATTTATGTCTTTAATTTTGCACCTCTTAATTTTCTGGTAAAAACCCCAGGTGCCTCTTGACCTTCCATAAATTGGTGAAATTCAGCTTTCACTGTTAATTTGAACTTGCCATCCTGTTCCTTTATTTGATAAATAACCACTTGCTCCATACTGAAGTGCAGGTGAAGAAGCTAGCAAAATGTTCATTCCATGAACCGAATAACCTCAGATTTTCCATCCCATCCCATCCATCTACTCAAACCCTCACCAAGTTGTCCGTTTAATGGAACATCGAAGCGAACGTGTTGTATGTGCATGTGAGGGATTAAGGTGAGCCTATTACAAGCAGTGGAGCCCTGCATGCTGTCACTGTCTGCAGTACATGGGCTCTTGTAGATTGCACATAAGAAGGAGAAGACTCAGGCCAGCTGGATGAGAAGTTAAAGAGGGAGAGGTAGACAGAGAGAGGACTGTGGCTGTAAGGTGATAAATTTCCACAACAGAAGTAAACATCTGCTGCCAAGTACCTCTATTGGTACTACAACTCTCAAGAGAGAGGCAATAACCAGTGATAAGGTCAGCTGATTCCCACATCCTGAGCAATGGTTTCAGGTTCGGCAGACCACTTAATCTTTTTGAGGCAGACTGTTAGATGAAAGTTGTTGAGGAAAAACTGCCTCATTACTCAGTCTCCTAAAAAAGTTTCATTTATTAGCTCCACATTAAATTAGCTGTAATATTTAGCTAACTTTAAAGCATGCAATGCTTATAAGCAGACAGACATTTTTTATACAGTGCCTTGCAAAAATAATCATTCTAATTGACCTTTTGGTAAATTGACAAAACCTATAAATACTTTCAAGTCATCCAAGTCACTTTCTCAAGTAACATTCACCTATCTGCTGTCACAAATGCTCACACCTACACTGGGGATGAGGCAGAGGGCACCCAGCCCTCTGCCTTTGTGGAGTGCAAAACTAATTCTCAAACATGAGCTGTGGATCTCTGCAGCTCCTCCAGAGTTACCATGGGCCTCAACCAAACATATCAGGCCTTTACACAACAGCTATATATCTGTGTCTAATCTGACTTCTAAAGGGAATTGACTGCTGTGGATTTTATTTGGTGGTATCAGAGTAAAGGGGGCTGAACACAAACGCACAGCACACTTTCAGATTTGTATTTCTTAAACTTTGATCATTATTCTGTGTAGGTCTTATCACATAAAATCCTAATAAGATACAATAAAGCTTGTTGATGCAGTTTAATGAAAATAAAAACATGAATGAACTCTTCAAGGCACTGTGTTTATTATTTTGCTTAGTTTTTAAGGATTCCTAAATGGACCTTGGCTGCATGTTTTGTAGTGTGTGTATGAAAATGGTGAAGTTGAACAAGTTAAAATTAAGGAAATATAAAATCTACCAGTAACAGTAGAAACAACCCTTATTCCCCTCTGTTTGGGAGCCTTAGGAGTTGTTTGGCTTTGAAAATAATAATAAAAAATATTCCCCTGAACCCGGTGATGGGCTGTAAGCAGAAAAAAAGAAAAGCTCTTAAAGAGTTTCAGAAAGTGTGAAGAGATATGGATTAAAACCACTTTAATGTTGCAATAAGGTCTGGATCCTTGAGAGGAATGTATATCCACAGGGTAGACAAATAAAGGAGGAAAACTGCTCTGTGGTCCACTCAAGGAGGTTTCATGACCTTGCAGCTGATTTAGAAGCAGGTCCAGCTTTCATCGCCTCGCCGTCCTTCTCTCCTGAAGACACTGAGCCAACATCCAGCTGTCACAAAGCATCAGACAATGCAGGGCTGCACACTGAGCACCAGATGATGTTGTACAATAGCCCACTCTGCGTGCCCACACAGTGGAACTGCCTCAGGCGATTAAAACAGTGCTAGGCTGCAGAACATGATGTCTCCTGTGTGTCTCTGTGTGTGTGACTCAATCTGCAGACAATCCTGGTGGGAGACAGTGGCGTGGGCAAGACCTCCCTGCTGGTTCAGTTTGACCAGGGCAAGTTTATCCCAGGGGTCGTTCACCTCCACCGTGGGCATTGGCTTTACTGTAAGTTCACCCCACCCATCCACCCACCACACTCACACACACACTCCCACTGTCTGTGCTATTGCTGCTTCCTGTTGTGGTGTTGTCTTCAGCCCAGTGAGAAGGACATGTCACTCCACTGGGCTGTTTGTACTTAAGTCGTGACATAACCGAACGCCCGAGCAGATCCTCTCTGACGCCCTCAGTGTGGAAGCATGAATCAGTGGTGCTCTCCTGAGTGGGATGCTACTTTTCCTTTCCTCACTGCATTCATTACGATCCTAGCAGTTTGAGAAGAATGATTATGGTCAACGATCTCAGTGCTGAGATTAAATTACTGGGAAGAGAGCGCAGCTAATGAATGTCACAGAGCTGAGCTGCTTGCTAACGGAGATGTGTAACAAAGTTGTGGCAGACGGGGCTGATCTTATGCTTTGTGACAGGTTTTAGGTGGGAGATGATGGGGGAGGGACACTAAGACACAGTGAGGCAGAGTCAGGCAAGCAGTAGAGGTGTGGGGGTTTATTTAAGGAGTGATTAATCTACTGCGACACTGAATAATCTGTGACCGTCACAAAAAAAAATGGGAAAGAATCAGTAAGGAGCTGTGAAATTGGTTTGCCATTTTACATTAGCATATGTTTATTCATATACAGTAAGTGCATGTGTGATTCAAGGTTTGTGAAAGAGAGAGAGCTCTGCAGGTAATAAGATGTGTTTAATCCAGTTGGAGCTGAAGTGTGAATAAGACTTTACGTGCTTATTGTAGAGTCATCATTGTAGAGTGCTATTTTTGACTATTAAAGCACACAAAATATGGAATCTCATGCATGGCTGATCCATGGTTATGTTTTTTAACGTGTTAAGTCTCTGCATGGTGATGAACGTCTATGACCGTACACCACCACCAGGACCCTGATGTCAACTGAGAAGGGCTTGTGCCTAAATCAAGGCATAAGACTAAAGGGTACAGAGCTTTGGAGCTGCAGCCCCAATGCTCTGGAACTCTTTGCCCTTTTGTCTATGTTCTGGTTTCATCTGGAGAGTGGGTCAGTGTTAGGTTTTGCAGTGGCAGCAGAAGAAGGCACTTTCCCATCTCTGATTCCCTGACATGATTATGAAACTTTAGATCTTATTTTGTATGTTAACACCTTGTTGATTTGACACCCTTTTACATATTTATTCATGTACTTTGGGGGCCTCTAGGCCAGCAAGGAGCCCCTACGCAGCCACACATTCTGCTTGTGCCTTGGTCTGGCTCTGCTTCTGCTCCCCTTTTAAAGAAAGTGTTTGTCATTGTGCTCATCGCAGAGATGGAGCAGGGAGTCAAGATCTCATATGTGTGAAGGAGTGAATGTATGTCAGTTATGCAACTTCAATAATCTCTGCTCCTGTGTCATTAACACAAAAAGAAGCAGCAGGGCCGAGCTCAATTTGTGGCAGTGGCAGGCAGAACTGCCACCGGAACTGCCACAGAGTGCCAGGGGATGCCACAGAGTGCCAGAGGATGTCACAGAGTGCCAGAGGATGTCACAGGGTGCCAGAGCATGTCACATGGTGCCAGAGGATGCCACAGAGTGCCAGGGGATGTCACAGGGTGACAGAGCCTGCCACAGGGTGCCAGAGGATGCCACAGGGTGCCAGTGGATGCCACAGAGCGCCAGGGGATGCCACAGGGTGCCAGGGGATGCCACAGGGTGCCAGAGGATGCCACAGAGTGCCAGAGGATGCCACAGGGTGCCAGGGGATGCCACAGAGTGCCAGAGGATGCCACAGAGTGCCAGAGGATGCCACAGGGTGCCAGAGGATGCCACAGGGTGCCAGAGGATGCCACAGGGTGCCAGGGGATGCCACAGGGTGCCAGGGGATGCCACATGGTGCCAGAGGATGCCACAGGGTGCCAGGGGATGCCACAGAGTGCCACAGGGTGCCAGAGGATGCCACAGGGTGCTAGAGGATGCCACAGGGTGCCAGAGGATGCCACAGGGTGCCAGGGGATGCCACAGGGTGCCAGGGGATGCCACATGGTGCCAGAGGATGCCACAGGGTGCCAGAGGATGCCACAGGGTGCCAGAGGATGCCACAGGGTGCCAGGGGATGCCACAGGGTGCCAGGGGATGCCACATGGTGCCAGAGGATGCCACAGGGTGCCAGAGGATGCCACAGGGTGCCAGAGGATGCCACAGGGTGCCAGAGGATGCCACAGGGTGCCAGGGGATGCCACAGGGTGCCAGGGGATGCCACATGGTGCCAGAGGATGCCACAGGGTGCCAGAGGATGCCACAGGGTGCCAGAGGATGCCACATGGTGCCAGAGGATGCCACATGGTGCCAGAGGATGCCACAGGGTGCCAGAGGATGCCACAGGGTGCCAGAGGATGCCACAGGGTGCCAGGGGATGCCACAGGGTGCCAGGGGATGCCACAGGGCGCCAGAGGATGCCACAGGGTGTCAGGGGATGCCAGAGAGACAAGACTGATAGGTCATTCTCCATGTATTGTTCGAAGCTCTAACCTGTTACTCAGTTGTTAGCTGCAGACAATGATGCAGTTATTGGTTGTTTCTTAACCAACATTCTAACCTAAATTCAAAGTCACTTCTATTTTTAATAGAAAAATATTGACAGACATACTTTTTTGATCTCTTTTGCTCAATGGTCCATAGCTCTGTTTCATTCTGCTTAGTTTGTTTTTGGCACTTGAATTACTTCTTCTCTGCTTGTATTCATGCTTTATGATAGTTTTAGATCAGTTCGCGAAATACAACATAACCCCATAGTTCACGAAAGGATTAATTAACAGTAAGATACAAACTTATCATAGTATAATTTTCTGTATGTCATTTTTGGTCTAGGCTACAAAAACTTGCTGCAGTTAATAATGTACTAAGAACACATGATGCACCCTAGACAACGGCCCCCATGCCAGTGTGTAGGGTGTCTGTAAATTAGGGTGTGCGAGCGCAACTGCAAAACATAGAAACAGATAAAAGATGTTTTTTGACTGACAGAATAAAGTACATTTATTTGGCAAATGAGTTAAGGTTTTATTTCTGGATATGCTGGTGGGATCAATTTGAAATGGTTGCCAGATATGTTTGAATGCTGAATCCTGTTTAAAGTTTCAGTGAAAACTTACTATGCGGTATGATGCTTGTTTACACAAGGGAGGTAAGAAATAGTTGTAATACACACAAAATGTAATATATAATGCTCAGAAAAATAAAGGGAACACTCATAACACATCCTAGATCTGAATGAATGAAATATTCTCATTGAATACTTTGTTCTGTACAAAGTTGAATGTGCTGACAACAAACGCACACATAAATCATAAATGGAAATCAAATTTATTAACCAATGGAGGCCTGGATTTGGAGTCACACACAAAATTAAAGTAGAAAAACACACTACAGGCTGATCCAACTTTGATGTAATGTCCTTAAAACAAGTCAAAATGAGGCTCAGTATTGTGTGTGTGGCCTCCACGTGTCTGTATGACCTCCCTACAACGCCTGGGCATGCTCCTGATGAGACGGTGGATGGTCTCCTGAGGGATCTCCTCCCAGACCTGGACTAAAGCATCCACCAACTCCTGGACAGTCTGTGGTGCAACGTGACGTTGGTGGATGGAGCGAGACATGATGTCCCAGATGTGCTCAATCGGATTCAGGTCTGGGGAACGGGCGGGCCAGTCCATAACTTCAATGTCTTCATCTTGCAGGAACTGCTGACACACTCCAGCCACACATGAGGTCTAGCATTGTCCTGCATTAGGAGGAACCCAGGGCCAACCGTACCAGCATATGGTCTCACAAGGGGTCTGAGGATCTCATCTCGGTACCTAATGGCAGTCAGGCTACCTCTGGCGAGCACATGGAAGAGATGCCACCCCGCACCATTACTGACCCACTGCCAAACCGGTCATGCTGAAGGATGTTGCAGGCAGCAGATCTCTCTCCACGGTGTCTCCAGACTCTGTCATGTCTGTCACATGTGCTCAGTGTGAACCTGCTTTCATCTGTGAAGAGCACAGGGCGCCAGTGGCGAATTAGCCAATCCTGGTGTTCTCTGGCAAATGCCAAGCGTCCTGCACGGTGTTGGGCTGTGAGCACAACCCCCATTTGTGGACGTCAGGCCCTCATACCATCCTCATGGAGTCAGTTTCTAACCGTTTGTACAGACACATGCACATTTGTGGCCTGCTGGAGGTCATTTTGCAGGGTTCTGGCAGTGCTCCTCCTGTTCCTCCTTGCACAAAGACGGAGGTAGCGGTCCTGCTGCTGAGTTGTTGCCCTCCTTCACGTCTCCTGGTGTACTGGCCTGTCTCCTGGTAGCGCCTCCAGGCTCTGGACACTACGCTGACAGACACAGCAAACCTTCTTGCCACAGCTCGCATTGATGTGCCATCCTGGATGAGCTGCACTACCTGAGCCACTTGTGTGGGTTGTAGAGTCCGTCTCATGCTACCACGAGTGTGAAAGCACCACCAACATTCAAAAGAGACCAAAACATCAGCCAGAAAGCATCGGTACTGAGAAGTGGTCTATGGTCCCCACCTGCAGAACCACTCCTTTATTGAGTGTGTCTTGCTAATCGCCAAAGATTTCCCCCTGTTGTCTATTCCATTTGAACAACAACATGTGAAATTGATTGTCAATCAGTGTTGCTTCCTAAGTGGAGAGTTTGATTTCACAGAAGTTTGATTTACTTGGAGTTATATTGTGTTGTTTAAGTGTCCCCTTTATTTTTTTGAGCAGTATATAAAGGGCTATGTCAAGAATTTATTGTCCAATAACAACTACAAATAAGTTAGATAGCTTAACTGAAAACTGCGTATGTTGTTGCTATCACTGTAAAAGCGGAGGTTTGATTTGTGGATTTTATGCCCCAGAAAGTTGATAAAAACTAACTGGTCTGTGAACATAAATGTAGCTACAGTTTTTAAAAACTGAAAGCCAAATGTTTGTGTATTTACATTTTCATTTAGTCATATTGGCAAATTTATTTCACATTTACATGTGAGTAGTTATTCTGATGTTGATTCATTTCTGGCCTGTGCTGCTGCTCAGTGTATCTTCTGTGAAAAAAAACAACTTGGAAACAGTGGTCACCTTTTAAGAAAGCACCAGAGAGAAGCAATTTATTTTTCTGACAACAATCAAGGTATGATTTTATTGAATGTTATTTAAGTCTCTTATGGGATGTTATTGTTGTCATGTAGAGTATGCAATGCTTTTTTAACAATTCTGTATCTGTTTTTAAGAGACATTTGTGGTGTCCTGCTTCTGTAAGGAAGGCAGACAAGCATTCAGGAGTCACTACCATTGCCCAATGTGCAACTCTCTTGTAATCACACGGTCCTCGAACTTCATCCAATAATATGGGATTGATAGAGCTTTGATTATGTAAAGCAAATATGTTAGTATAAAATTCAGGCTAATACTCTAACAATATTAACAGGTAACAGCATCTACATACTCAATACCCTCAACAAACCGTCTTTTTTTCGCAGGGAAGCAACATGTTGACTGACAGTCAGACTGCAGCTGATTGGTGCCAAAAACAACATTTGAGGGTAGAGTCACACTTCCAAACGTACTTGACATGGGCAACACTGAACAAACTGAAACCCTCGAGGCCATAAAGAACTGGGAGGATGAATACGATGACAGCTCTCCAGCTGAACTTTAAACTATTGTTTTTGAAAAAAGGAGGACTACGAAAAATTCTGCTCAGAAATTATTGATGTACAAAATCTAAACAATTTTGCTGGGTTTGAGGCAGACTAATTAGTCTTTGTGGACACTAAAGAGTATAGCCAAAGTAAATGTACAACAGTGACCCCCATGACATCCTCTGGCACCCTGTTGCATCCTCTGGCACCCTCTGGCAGCTCCTGGCACCCTCTAGCATCCCCTGGCATCCTCTGGCACCCTGTGGCATCCTCTGGCACCCTGTGGCATCCTCTGGCACCTTGTGGCATCCTCTGGCACCCTGTTGCATCCCCTGGCACCCTGTGGCATCCTCTGGCACCTTGTGGCATCCTCTGGCACCTTGTGGCATCCCCTGGCATTCTGTTGCATCCCCTGGCACCCTGTGGCATCCTCTGGCACCTTGTGGCATCCTCTGGCACCCTGTTGCATCCCCTGGCACCCGTGGCATCCTCTGGCACCTTGTGGCATCCTCTGGCACCTTGTGGCATCCCCTGGCACTCTGTGGCATCCTCTGGCAGCCTGTGGCATCCTCTGGCACCCTGTGGCATCCTCTGGCACCCTGTGGAATCCTCTGGCAGCCCGTGGCGTCCTCTGGCATCCTCTGGCACCCTCTGGCACCGTGTGGCATCCTCTGGCACCCTCTGTGGCATCCTCTGGCATCCTCTGGCAGCCCGTGGCATCTTCTGGCACCTTGTGGCATCCTCTGGCAGCCCGTGGCATCCTCTGGCATCCTCTGGCACCCTCTGGCACCGTGTGGCATCCTCTGGCACCCTCTGTGGCATCCTCTGGAACCCTCTGTGGCATCCTCTGGCACCCTGTGGCATCCTCTGGCAGCCCCTGGCGTCCTCTGGCATCCTCTGGCACCCTGTGGCATCCCCTGGCACCCTGTGGCATCCCCTGGCACTCTGTGGCATCCTCTGGCAGCCTGTGGCATCCCCTGGCACTCTGTGGCATCCTCTGGCAGCCTGTGGCATCCTCTCGCAGCCTGTGGCATCCTCTGGCACCCTGTGGCATCCTCTGGCAGCCCATGGCGTCCTCTGGCATCCTCTGGCACCCTCTGGCACCATGTGGCATCCTCTGGCACCCTCTGTGGCATCCTCTGGCACCCTGTGGCATCCTCTGGCACCCTGTGGCGTCCTCTGGCATCCTCTGGGACCCTGTGGCATCCCCTGGCAGCCCGTGGCGTCCTCTGGCATCCTCTGGCACCCTGTGGCATCCTCTGGCACCCTCTGTGGCATCCTCTGGCACCCTGTGGCATCCTCTGGCAGCCCCTGGCGTCCTCTGGCATCCTCTGGCACCCTGTGGCATCCCCTGGCACTCTGTGGCATCCTCTGGCAGCCTGTGGCATCCTCTGGCACCCTGTGGCATCCCCTGGCACTCTGTGGCATCCTCTGGCAGCCTGTGGCATCCTCTGGCAGCCTGTGGCATCCTCTGGCACCCTGTGGCATCCTCTGGCAGGCTGTGGCATCCTCTGGCATCCTGTGGCATCCTCTGGCAGCCCGTGGCATCCTTTGGCACCCTGTGGCATCCTCTGGCAGCCCGTGGCGTCCTCTGGCATCCTCTGGCACCCTGTGGCATCCCCTGGCACTCTGTGGCATCCTCTGGCAGCCTGTGGCATCCCCAGGCACCTTGTGGCATCCCCTGGCACCCTGTGGCATCCTCTGGCAGCCCGTGGCATCCTCTGGCACCCTGTGGCATCCTCTGGCAGCCCGTGGCATCCTCTGGCACCCTGTGGCATCCCCTGGCACCCTGTGGCATCCTCTGGCGGCCCGTGGCATCCTCTGGCACCCTCTGGCACCGTGTGGCATCCCCTGGCACCCTGTGGCATCCTCTGGCAGCCTGTGGCATCCTCTGGCACCCTGTGGCATCCTCTGGCAGCCCGTGGCATCCTCTGGCACCCTCTGGCACCGTGTGGCATCCTCTGGCACCCTCTGGCACCCTGTGATATCCTCTGGCACCCTGTGACATCCTCTGGCACCCTGTGGCACCCTCTGGCACCCTGTGGCACCCTCTGGCACCCTGTGGCATCCTTGTGGCAGCCTCATGGCCTGGGATATCCAGCGTGTTTTTAAGCATTTATTTATAATTTTCTGTGAGTGATAATTCAGAATAGCCGCTCGTGCTCTATAATAAACCGGCTGTTTGTGCAATAAATCTTCGTCATCCTTTCAACACGTCACACATACACATAGTGTATTTATTTTCCATGTCAAGTAAATACAATCACCTTATGTTATGGGTCTAAAGCTGTTTATTAAATAATAATCAATAATGACATCATTATTTAAAGGTAACAGGCTATAACAACAATGACATCCCGTTTGCCGATAATCAGCATCAGCTTCCAAAAAAACAGCGGCAACAGCCGTGGCAAGCATTTACGGCCGGTCTGGCACTTTCTGGCATCCTCGCGGAATCCCCTGCCACCCTGTGGCAGTCAGACTGCCACTGCCACAAATGCTTGCTGTCTCTCAAGAGAAGGCGGAGCAGTTAGATTTCTGATTGTACCGCTAGGGGAAGACAAACAATGCAAGAAAAGATTCATTCATGGTTTTTTTTTTTTGTCTCATTAGGAAATTGAATCTGTGAAACCATTTTAAATATATATGAAGGGAAGAAGTAGAGTAATCGATTATTTGTCTGCTGTGATGTAAAAATGTATAAGAGTGGATGAGAATCACTTTATGGCATAATGCGATCACTTTAATATAGTATGTGCACCTTTGGGTTCAGATGCGCTGACCCCCCTCAGCTCCATGTCAGCCACAAAAGACGCGCTGCAATAAGCGAACACTGTCGACGTCCTTCTGTGCATCTGTGGCCAGCTCTAATTATCTGCCCACGCCAGGATGCGCCGCTCCGCTCCGCCAAAGCAGAGAAATGTTTCCGCCTGCTCGTCATTACCGCTCTCCTGACTGCTGGAGGCAGACGCGCCGCCGCCACAGCTCACTGCCTCTCAAGTTTCTCCATCGTGCGCCTCCGTGTTTTTAACACTGTTCAGGTCTGATCTTCCCTCTTTCTTCCTTCTTCTTTCTCACCACCCCTGAGGAAGTGTCTGTACTGCATATTACTATGCGATCAGAGGGGCTGGAGGTCGGCGCAGCCCGGGATTGATCGCTCACTGACACCGTGCGCCTCTTCTCTTTCTTGAACGCATCTTGGAGGTATAAAAGCTGCTGCTGCCGCTGCTGCTCCGGCTCTCCTTGGCAGTACCATGTCCATGCGAAAGGCGTCGTTGACGGACAAGCAGGCTAAAAACGGCACGTCAAAATATGTGTTGGAGAGATGCGCCTCTATTAACGAGTACTATGATATTGCCTTCAAGGTGTGTATTTCCGTTTTGGCTTGAGTGTGGTGTTTTTTTTATTTTTTATTGTTGTTGCATGTTTTGATCAGAAGACCTGGGTGTAGACTCTGTAATGAACAACATGCAATTGGAGAATGTGCACTAGTAGTGGCAACCTTTAACTACCAGCTGATTGGTCTGCCTTTTGTTATTGTCCTTGTTAATATCAAGCCATGCAGCAGATGGTTGGGAGATCTTACTGATTCAAATATTTACCAAGGGAGTACTTGTTGCTTCTCTCCTGAATATTTGCTCAAGCAGACAAGGGGATGATCTCTTTTTAAATCTATCTGTTGATCTGACTGACATGCAATGTTGTAATCAAATGAATCTGAAATGATTGCATAATTGCTCATCCTGCTGTTGCAATTATTTTTGATTAGTATTTCGAGAGAGTTGCATGTTGTAAAATGATTGCGGTTGGCTGCGATCACCCCGACCTTTTTTTTCCTCTGATTATGAATTAGAGAGCCACAGTTTTCTAAGAAAAGATGTGGGCATGGGACAGTATGAGATTCAGACCATGTGATACAAACAGCTGTATGAACAGAATAAACATTGAAAACAAAAATTTAACTGTAATCTAAATACTGCTAAAATAATATATTTTAATATATTGATTATGAGATCTGCATTAATTATAGTGATTTATTTATTGTTATTTCGGTTTTTACAATTAGACATAGGCACAAAAAATTTTGATCAAAAAAGTACTTATAAAGTGCTTGTTTTGCAGAATTGAATGCCTTTTTGCTGTTCGGCGGTTTACAGAGTATCCAAAGCCAGCCCAAGGCATAAACGAATTAAGCTTAGCGCAAGAGTACTACAATTTCCACACAAGTCATTTTTATAAATGCATTTCTTACTTTGGTTACATGTGTGATAACTGTGTAAAATAAAACTTGTGATAGTGGATATTTAACATTTTGAATGACTTGCGGAGTACAATATCTTGTTGTTGAACAGATCTAGCAAACATGTGTATGGGGCCATATGGATTTTGTTTAGGCTGGATGGGTACTAACTGGATGAATGTCAACCATCTTGGGTTGACTTAATAGAACCCATATGTGCAAAACCAGTTGGGCACCCTATGTACGCCTTAGCTGGGTTTCAAATTGGTATTAAGAAAATCAATTCAAAGATTTGCAACATGTTTAGGACAAAAATGGCTTAAAATCTTTACCCAAGGTTGTCATGGTAACTTTGAGGGAGCTGCAGAGATCTACAAATCAGGTTGAAGAATATGTCAGTGGGACAACTGCTAGTATCTCACAAAAGTGAGTACAACCCTCACATTTTTGTAAATATATTTTTATATCTTCTTATATCTTTTCAAAGGACAACGCTGAAGATAAGCAGTCAGTGTGCAGCCTGTAAAACTGTATAAATTTGCTGTAGCCATTAATGTCTAAACTGCTGGCAACAAAAGAGAGTACACCCCTCAATGAACATGTGCAAACTGTGTTTGATTAGCTGTTTTCCCTCAAGGTACTCATTAGTCCTACAAGGTCTCAGGTGTGATGGGGAGCAGGTGTGTGTTTTTGCTCTTTACACTCTCTCATTCTGGTCACTGGAAGCTCAACATGGCACCTCATGGCAGCTGGAGGAGCGCAAAGTCTCTGACATCCACCATCTCCATTATGTTGTCATAGAGGAGAGGAGGAGGATTCCTGTGGCAGCCCATGAAGCTCTAGTGAACCCCATGCCCGGTAGAGTTATGACAGGGCTGGAAAAAATGGTGGGCATACAACAATATTGACCCTTTGGGGACAATTCAGACATTTTCACTTAGGAATGTACTCACTTTTGTTGCCAGTGGTTTAGAGATTAATGGCTGTGTGTTCAGTTATTTTTAAGGGGCAACAAATGAAACTGCTATAAAAGCTGTACACTGAGTACTTTGCAATGTTTCAAAGTGCTATATGGTGTTGTCCCGTGTCCCATGAAAGGATATTAAATAATATACATGAAAATGTGAAGGGTGTACTCACTTTTTTGAGATACTGTATGTGTGGTGGCTAACACTGCACATCACCCTAAACACACCACAAACCCAGTGAAACATGGTGGTGACAGCATCATGTTGTGGGAGGCTTTTCTTCAGCAGGGACTGAGAAGACTGATGGAGATGGATGCAGGGCAATCCAAGAATCCTCCCGTTTGAGGCTGCAGAAGACTGAAAATAATGCATCAAAACACATATCCCTAAACTTTAGCTGATTTTTTATTAAACTTAGAAAGGTGCATCAGAGTATGTGCGATTGGGTGATGATTTTCAAACAGAAAATAGTGAGAGTTCTTAGTTTTGATGCATTTCATTCTTACTGAAAAAAAAATAATTTGTCAGTGTTTGATCTGCTGATCACTGATCAGAGCTGATCAAGGGAAATTCTTACATCTGACTGACTGATTGATTGTTGCACCTCCACCAAAAATAGTCTGAGTTTTTAGTTTTAATTAATTTCATTACTAGGAAAAAAATCTCATTTTTCAGCATTTAACCTTAACCTTTCAGAGCTGTGTAAGGAAAAATTCAGATTCCATTTGCTGGCCGATTAATCGGTGCATTTCTTCTTATAGCATTGATATACCTTGATACCGGTTACTGACCCATACCTACACTCAAACATTATGAACCCAGTTGTTTTCAGTTTCCAACATTATTTAAACGGCAGATTCTGTTTTAGTCATTTGAACCCGGTGTCATAAAATTCATGCCACTGACCTGTCGCCTTCTTCTCTGATGGTGGGGTGTCTCTAGGTGATGCTGCTCGGAGATTCGGCGGTGGGGAAGACGTGTGTCTTGGTGCGCTTTAAAGATGGGGCATTTCTGGGAGGCAACTTTATAGCCACCGTTGGAATAGACTTTAGGGTGAGAAAGATGCTCCAGAAAAGATACACCTGAACTGTATGAACTATTTAGTTATTTTTTGTGCTTTTACAAATTTTTCTGATGAAGTAATGTTTTTTTTCCTTTAATGACATCTACAAAAACAAGTTATTCACTGGTAGGAGTGCCATCGGCCCAATTAGCGCCTATTTCCTCACAAAATTCTTCATCACTCTACAATGATAGCACTAAATGTACAAATCCTCTCACTAATCAGTCAAGTTCACAGACCACTCGTGCTGCTTGGAGCTGTGTACGGCTTCGTAAATGTCTTGGCAGATGCCCGCCCACGTCCCTGACTCCTGGAAAGATTGGCCGTGGCTCAGCTCGGCCCTGGAGGAGTCACCCTGCTGTCGCACAAACTCCTACCTTGTCACATGCATCTGTTGCACAAAGAGACACATACACACATTCAAACACAGGTAGTGGCTGTCGGTGGATTTCAAGCAAATGACTACTCTGCAACATCTTCATCTGTGAAAGAGGAAAAAAAAGCTTTAGATCGCCTCCCGTCAAAGAAAGACACTTGCACTAATGGCAAGTCAGGTATAGGGGTGTACAGTCTGAAAAGTGTTGCATTAGCCAAAGTGATATTTAGCCTTTCAGTGGACATAAAGGCACATGCATATCTGACGTGCATTTAAAAAACCCTTAAGATGTCACATGTAGTTATACAGAAGCAGCTAAAATGCATTGAAAAGCGAAGTGACTCTTATTGACATTAATTAAAAACCATAATTAATTGATGCTGTTCATTCAGAAAAAAAGGCTGAGGGTGTAATTGCCTTTCTGTTTCCATCCTTGTTCACTAGTAGGGGTCTGAAGCAGCCTAGTAACAAAGCAATTTGAGATAAACAGTTGAGGCAATATGTTGAGGATGTCCTCTTTGCATGGTTTGGCAGGCAAGGCAGGCTGTTGTGGCAGCTTTTACATGCTGGTCTATTTTGGGCATGCTTCCTTGCAGCAGTTGCTCAGCATGCAGCCTGCTCTCACGTCATAATTGGGGGGAGAGAAACAAAATGGAAACCCATGGCAACTAATGCAAGGGTTGAACTAATGCAAGTTCCCTTTGCTAAGACAGAGGCTTCAGCAGGTGGCAGCTTTAACTGTCGTCGATGGCTCGGCGCACAACACGTAGGTTTTATACTGTTATTGAGGTAGTTTGTTCCTGTGTTTCCTTGTTAAGTGAGTGAATGTTTGTGCTTTTTGTGCTTTCACAAGAAAGGCAGGCCCTGTCAGTTATGACCTCACTGATATGGTGTTCCAGGAAGTGCACTTTTTTGCCTCACTTCCTTCTTCTAACCAACTGTTTTTCCTTTTGTGGTTTTTGTTTTGCAAACTTTGTTGTGACCTGGTTTGTGCCTGTAGCATCATGTCATGACGACTGGAAGAAAGTACAGTGTTTTTTTGCAGTTAAACAATGGTACATTTAAAATGTCTCAAAAAGTATTCATACCCCTTAAACATTGTTTCACGAGATATTATGCGATAGATCAACACAAATAAAATCTCATTGTGAAGTTAAACGAAAAGGATGCCTGGTTTTCAAAATTGTTACACATAAAAATCAAAAAGTATGTTGTACATTTCTATTTAGCCCTTTTAGTCTGATATACCTATACACAAAATACAGTGCAAAGCATTGCCATCAGAAGTCACCTAATTAGTTATTAGTGCAAATTAGATGACTAATTGGCACAACACCAAACACAGCAATATGTATTCTTTGGTAACTCTGGAGGAGCTGCAGATTTTGCAGGTTTGGTGGAAGAATCTGTTGACAGGACACCTATTAGTTGTGCACTCCACATCTTTGGTCCTTATGGAAGAGTGGCAAGAAAAACATTCTTAAAATGAAACCAAAAGGTGAGCTGTTTGCTAACATCCAGAACACTATGTGTGGCAGAAAACAACAAGTGTGCATCACCCTGGACACACTAGTGAAACTGGTTGCAAGGAAGATGTTTAAAGCTACATACAGGAAATCCTGAAAATAAAAAAACTGTTAAATGCTGTAAAAGACTTGAGGCTGGGGCAGAGGTTCAGCTTCCAACTGGACGACAACCCTAAACACCCAGCCAGAGCTTCAACTGAATGTTTTAGATCAAAGTGTATTCATGTGGTAGAATGGCCTCGTTAAAGTCAAGACTTTTTTTGGTTTAAAAAAAAATATTGTTGTGTGGGAACAAAAACGAAAACTGTGTGCTGCTTTGTGTTGGTTTATTCCATAAAATGTCAAAAAAATACATCAAAGTTTGTGGTTGTATAGTGACACAACCTGAAAAAGCACAAGGGGTGTGCATACTTTTGCGTATTAATACACAACCGCTATGCATAAAAGGGTATCTCCACTCTTCTAGAAGCACCCATCCATGACACTTAGGGGGGCTAAACTTTTTCATACTTGTTTTTGGGCTACAGGAAATCAGAGGGCACCCCTACAGGGTGGCAGGAAATTAACGGAGGAGTCCGTTGTTATGCTGCCAGCCGTCTTTCTCCCTCTGCTGTAATTAAGTCTAATCCTGGGACCTTGCTATTCTGTGGGTGTTGCAAATTACTTTCTCTGCCAGCATTCAAAGCCACTTTTAGCTGCCTTGTTTGTTCTGTCACACGCTGAGTCGCAATGCTTTTTTAGGCCGCCATAATGTTCATCAGCCGCTCCCGTGTCATTTTCAAACATATGCCGTCTCGTCTCTCACTCACAGTCCCTCTTGTTTCCACAGAATAAAGTGGTGGATGTTGACAACCTGAAAGTCAAGCTCCAGGTGAGAGTCTGGTTCTCTTTTTGCACCTTTCTGATCATATCAGCTCAAACTAAACGCTCACCCAAACTCATCTGACAGGTTGTGTAGAAGGTAAATAAATAGATCAATGTGAAACATGCTTTGATGTAATCGCCTGGCTGCCATATTTAATCCAAGAGGAAGTGAATTCTTTATTAATATTTTAGGTTGACACTGTAGCAGAATGTAATATACAGCATCCAACACAGTTATTGAAAAATCTGATAACGATTTGTACAAAAACCTCATCCTCATTCCACCCTCCTAATCTGCGTTATTTCAAACTTTTTATTTGCAGCCCTGACTGTTACGGGGCAGTTTCCTGACTTAAGAATTATCTGCCTCATCTGAAAGAAGCGTTCTCTTATATTTCCTATTTTGAAGAGTGGCTATGGGCCTTTTTCTTACTTCATATTTATACCAGAGGAAAACGTTTTAGAGTTTACAGAAAGTCTGTCCTTAAAATGACCTCATTCAGGGATTTTTTTTCTCTTGAACTTAAAAACATGTGGCATAAACATTAAGTCAAGGAAGCAAAAAAGATGACATAACAAAAAGAAAATAAATCTGCAAATAGACAAAACCTCTGATTTTAGGGATTACTAACTATAAGTTGATATGCTAATTCAGTACTCTATCATGCAAATGTTTAATTGGCATAATAAAATAAAAGTAGGTGATGTGCCGATCTGAAAGTACAATCGTTTTTTGTGGAAGAATCATAATGTCAAATGAACAGCCACAGTGCATAGCAAAAGTATTCATACCCCAAGCTGGTTTGAGTTGATGGGAAGATGGATGAAGCTAGTTCAGGGCAATCCTGGAAGAAAACCTACTTGAGGCCGCCAGAGATTTGAGACTGGACGGGAATAACCTTACAGCAGGGCAACGAACCTAAGCTTACAGTCAGAGCTAGATAGTTTAGATCTAAGCATATTCATGTGTTAGAATGGCTCAGTCAAAGTTCAGATGTAAATGTACCTATCTGTGGCAAACATTGAGACTGCAGAGAACCTCCATCCAATCTAACTGAGTTTGAGATATGTTTTGATATTTAAGAGCAACAGAGCAAACATGTAGAAGATGGTGATCTGATCAGACAAGACCAAAACTGAACCTTTTAGTCTATATGCAAAATATTGGCAAAACACTGCATATCACCCTGAACACACCATCACCATGGTAAAACATGGTGGTGACAGCATCATGCTGTGGGAGTTGGCTGTGTTGTTGGGAATATGGATATTCCTAAATACACTACTGGTCCAAAGTTTCTTATTTTATGGTTTTCTTTATGTTTATGACTATTTACATTGTATGTAGATTCTCACTGAAATCTCACTTAACAGTGAATGAACACATACTGTAGCAAACAAAAAATTGTAAAAGAACTTTAAATATGTTTTATATTTTAGATTTCTTAAAGTAGCCGCCCTTTGCTGACTGAAATATTAACCTTTGGCCATCTCTCAATGAACGTCTGGGAAGTTCTTTCAAGACTCTTTTGAAAACCATTTCAGGTGACCTCCTCATGAAGGTCATAGAGAGAAGGCTAAGAGAGCAACGCAGTAATCAAAGCAAAGGGTGGCTATTTTGACGAATGTAAAATAGAAAAATGTTCAGTTATTTCACACTTTTTGTGTACTATATAATCCCATGTATGTTCATTCACAGTTCACAGTTATGAAAGTAAAAACACCCATTAAGGGAGAAAGTGTATCTAAAACCTTTGACCAGTAGTGTATACCTGTTTACTCTGACACTCATAAATAAAACTTAGCACAATAAATTACCTTCAGAAGTCGCCTAGTTGATAAATATTGACTACCTGTATCCATGAATGATTTTCCTTCCATTTCACAGTTATGGAGAACTTTTTGTTGGTCTATCACCTAAAATCGCAATAAAACATAGAAATGTGTGGTGTTAATGTCACAAAATCTAAAAAAATAATTACAAATAAATCAAGGGTATGAAAACCTGTACTAGGCACATCAAGTTACATTATATTAAGTACTGTTTTAAAAAAAATCCTCACACTATAATCTGTGCTTTCTTTGTACTTTCTAAAAGTGCTGTATTTGTAGATCATTAAAATTCCAGTCATCCATGGGCTGGTTGGGATTAGCTGGGTGGTCTTTCTGTGTCGGATTCTGTGTAATTGTGCTGCTTGTTGTGCAGATCTGGGACACAGCTGGTCAGGAGAGATTCCGCAGCGTAACGCACGCATATTACAGAGATGCCCAGGGTAACCTTTGCTGTTTATATTTCAAGCACACGCAGTGTGAGTGTGTGCGTGCATGCGTGTGCGTCTACTGTGCATGCATGAATGAAGGTGCTGACAGAAAGAGCTGTTGTTCTCTTCTTTTGCAGCATTACTTCTACTTTATGATATCACCAACAAGCCATCGTTTGACAATATCAGGGTAAGACTCCCTATCCACCTGCTCGTCTTATCATTCTCTGTCTGTTAATTTTTTCCTCCTGCTCCTAAATCTCGAGCTGGATGCTTCTCTCTGTCTCTTCACATGCGATGCACTACCTGGGCCTGTAACATTTCCTCCAAGACCTATTTAGAAATGACACGATGCTGTCGTCTGCCTGGCTACACGCTCACCAGTTTCAGTAATGAAAAGCAATAAAAGTGCTTGAGGATAAGAATGACTCAGTGTCGGCATGATTGATAAGAGCGTGCTTACAATACAACACAGCTCAGGAGTGGAACAAGATAAAGAAGAAGAAAGTGCATTCTTCAAGTGGTGCTGTTTCTTTTGGTTACATCTCCTCTTCTTTCTGTACTTTTGAAGGCTTGGCTGACTGAAATACACGAATATGCCCAGAAGGATGTGGTCATCATGTTGCTCGGCAACAAGGTGAACAAAGCTTTGTTATTTTGTGTGCGTTTTTATAACGATGGGAAGGATATTGGGTTTTTTTTTTAGTGCAGTTTTAACACACTCTTATCACATTCGCGCAGACATGTAAACGCTTTACAAGACAGAAAATTCTTCCACTGTGACACGAATGCAGAAAGGCAAACTGTGGTTTGCTCATTCCCATTCTTGCATGTAAAACATTGAAAATGTGTCCTCACTAATGCAGTTCTGTGAAAAAGCATTTCCCCCTCCAAAGATTTCTTCAGTTTTTACTTTTTCTGTCACTGTTAAATGTTGCAGATAATCAAACACCTGCCATTTCCAAGGTTTTGGGACTTCAGAAAATCAGAGTGAGACTCAGTGTCCACAAATGGAGCAAAAACATGAAACAGCAGTTCCCCTGCCAAAATTACTCATCGACAGCTCATCCAGGAGGTCACACAAGAACCCACAAAAACATTTTAAACGCCACAGGTTTCAATTGCCACAGTTACTGTCAGAGTTCATGCTTCAACAATAAGGAAGAGAGACTGGGCAAAAATGGCATCCAAATGTGTGCTCTTGGAGCACACATTTGCTAAAAAAAACATCCTGATGGTGCCCAAGACTGTTTGGAAATTATTCTGTGGACTGAGGAGAGAGAAGTGGATGTTTTGGGGTGGTGTGTATCCCATAACACCAGGCATAAAACTAACACAGCATTTCAGAATATGACAATCTTACTGAGAGTCAAGTACGGTGGTGGTATTGTGATGTTCTGAGACTGTTGCTGTCTAACAGAAAATGCTGAAGGAGATTGTCTGGCTAGCTTAAGTTTAAGCCCACATTGGTTATCCTGCAGGACAATGGTCCAAAGCACATCAGCAAGCTGATTAAAATGTTGAGATATAACCTAAAGCAGGCTGTTCATGCTCAAAACCTCACCAATGTGGATGGCACAACAATTCTGCAATGAAGGTGGGCTAAAATTCCTCCACAGAAAACTCAATGCCATTTATCACAAACGCTTGATTTGTTGTAGCCCGCAAGGGTGGGCCAGCTAGGTATTAGATGCTTCACACAGGGCAAGGCTGGCTTTGATAGCTTTTTTCCCTTAATAAAGGAAATCAGAATTTGAAAATTGCATTTTGTATTCTGTCAGGTTATCTTTGTCTGATATCACACATTAAAGTTTGACAAAAAAGCAAAAAATACTTGATAACAGACTTCATAACAGGCCCCCTTAGCTTCCCTCTTTTTGCTATAAGCCTCTGAGCCAACGTCTGTACAGAGCTTAAGGCGTTTGAAAGAGAAAAATCCTTTCCCTCATTCAAAGCACCAGTCACTGCCTATTTATGTAAAAAGCTCCCTCTGGTGGTTCAGAAAGGACTCCTCAAAGGGTCGTGGGTGTCACGAAGCAGCTCAGATCTTTACCGTGAAAGCAGCAAGACTGTAAGTCTGTGTGAGCGTTGCTCTTCTGCTGGGGGTGGAGCTGCTGACATCCCATCAGTTCTCATGGAGCTGCATCTCAGGCAACCCAGC
Organism: Girardinichthys multiradiatus; assembly: GCF_021462225.1. NCBI lineage: Eukaryota > Metazoa > Chordata > Actinopteri > Cyprinodontiformes > Goodeidae > Girardinichthys > Girardinichthys multiradiatus. The sequence goes on along the minus strand of NC_061817.1, from coordinate 6,483,870 downwards.
AGCCAGAGAAAGAGGCTGACAAGACTGTGCATCACTGTGACTAATTTTGTGGTGAATCTTTGACCCCTGACATGTTTTTCTCTCTCACAGTCAGACATGGCTGCAGAGAGGGTGGTGAAGACTGAGGATGGAGAGAAGCTGGCCAAGGTAATAATAGATGTCTTAAAGTGCTTACATCCGCATTAAAAACATCCTCGGTTCTTTTCTAATGTTTTTTCCGTTTTAGGAATATGGGGTGCCATTTATGGAGACCAGTGCAAAGACAGGAGTCAACGTGGAGCTGGCTTTTCTCGCAATAGCAAAGTAAGTCTTAAAGCTGTTGTGATTCTCATTTAACCATTTGCACAGATTAAAAGTCTTATGTTTAATGTGTCAGTTTCATGAGGAGCAATCTCTTACAAAAGGTTCTCTCCAGATTTGCTCAATGGTTTTTATTAACATTGAGCTTTTCCTTGAGTTTTTTTATTTAGTTTTTTATTTATTCTTTATTGTTAAAAGAAAGATTACCTACCTCTTTTTAAGCTTGCTGTGCTGCCATCAGGTGGGGACAAAAACTTTTAGAAGTTGAGACATCAAAATGTTTGATATTAAGAATTACAGGGGTTGGACATATTTAATAAAGTAGAATATGTGTTTTATTAAGGCTCCTTTTAAAAACATACTTTTTATCAAGCCCATATTTCTATGTTAAAATGTTTGTTATTGCTCTGATGTAATATTCTAATCTTAAATGTTTTCATTAGCTGTTAGCAGAAAATCATCATAATTAGCAGAAATAAAGACTTAAAAACATCGTCTGTGCATAATAAATCTACAGGGGTTGGGCAATGAAACTGAAACACCTGTCATTTTAGTGTGGGAGGTTTCATGGCTAAATTGGACCAGCCTGGTAGCCAGTCTTCATTGATTGCACATTGCACCAGTAAGAGCAGAGTGTGAAGGTTCAATTAGCAGGATAAGAGCACAGTTTTGCTCAAAATATTGAAATGCACACAGCATTATGGGTGACATACCAGAGTTCAAAAGAGGACAAATTGTTGGTGCACGTCTTGCTGGCGCATCTGTGACCAAGACAGCAAGTCTTAGTGATGTATCAAGAGCCACGGTATCCAGGGTAATGTCAGCATACCACCAAGAAGGACGAACCACATCCAACAGGATTAACTGTGGACGCAAGAGGAAGCTATCTGAAAGGGATGTTCGGGTGCTAACCCGGATTGCATCCAAAAAACATAAAACCACGGCTGCCCAAATCACGGCAGAATTAAATGTGCACCTCAACTCTCCTGTTTCCACCAGAACTGTCCGTCGGGAGCTCCACAGGGTCAATATACACGGCCGGGCTGCTATAGCCAAACCTTTGGTCACTCATGCCAATGCCAAACGTCGGTTTCAATGGTGCAAGGAGCGCAAATCTTGGGCAGTGGACAATGTGAAACATGTATTGTTCTCTGATGAGTCCACCTTTACTGTTTTCCCCACATCCGGGAGAGTTACGGTGTGGAGAAGCCCCAAAGAAGCGTACCACCCAGACTGTTGCATGCCCAGAGTGAAGCATGGGGGTGGATCAGTGATGGTTTGGGCTGCCATATCATGGCATTCCCTTGGCCCAATACTTGTGCTAGATGGGCGCGTCACTGCCAAGGACTACCAAACCATTCTTGAGGACCATGTGCATCCAAAGGTTCAAACATTGTATCCTGAAGGCGATGCCGTGTATCAAGATGACAATGCACCAATACACACAGCAAGACTGGTGAAAAATTGGTTTGATGAACATGAAAGTGAAGTTGAACATCTCCCATGGCCTGCACAGTCACCAGATCTAAATATTATTGAGCCACTTTGGGGTGTTTTGGAGGAGCGAGACAGGAAACGTTTTCCTCCACCAGTATCACGTAGTGACCTGGCCACTATCCTGCAAGAAAAATGGCTTAAAATCCCTCTGACCACTGTGCAGGACTTGTATATGTTATTCCCAAGACGAATTGACGCTGTATTGGCCGCAAAAGGAGGCCCGACACCATACTGATAAATTATTGTGGTCTAAAACCAGGTGTTTCAGTTTCATTGTCCAACCCCTGTAAATGTCAGAGGATGTATTCAGGCAGTACAGTACAAGTCTGTCCGATGCTCAAACCAGCTCTCCATCCAACGGGTCCGGACTTCCCCAAACCTGAAAGGTCTTACTAAGCAGGTTTAATGAAAGTTCTGTTTAAGCTGATGTCGGGAAATGACTCGCCTAGCCTCTGACAGCCTTCATCTGGCTTAGGTAGTTTTTGGACATATATATCTGCATAATAAGGTCCTTTCAAACATTCATGTGTTCGGCTTCCACCCTCTGGGAAGTCTCCTTTGAAGTGGGGAACACCATAAGCCTTCCATACCCTGGGAAACGTCGTGTTCAGCCATTCTTTATGTTCAGTCCAGATGGTTTTCGACCAGGAGGTAATGAAGGAGAGGTAGACTCGATGAGTATAAAGAGGGGCTAAGGGCAGATAGTTCTGAGTGAATATGTTCCAAAAACAGCTAGGCAAATGTCTGAGCTTGGTATTAATACATTCCTGCAGGGCTTCTCGATTCCGAAAAGCCAACGGGTAATTTGTACGGTTTCTGGTTGACAAAGTGTTTTTAGGCCTAGGAGTGTCAGGAAGGCATGTGCCATTCTGCGCTGTGGCGTTGGATCCTCCTGCGGGGATGACAAGGCCCCAGTCGGTGTGGTTGCTGGTGTGCTGGGATGCGTCTGGTTTAGTGGACACATTCTCGTCACAATTTAACTGATATTTCCCCCAAAATTCCCAACGGGGAAACCAGGCTGGGCAACTCACAACTCTTGAAGGAGCCTTGTGGATAACTTCAGGCTCCCAATAACAGTGGCCTCTAAACTGTACCAAGGGCTGACAGGCCCAGTCGCAGTGTCACTTTGGGACCCCTCGATCAGGGTGAATCCAATTGCAGCGAATTGTACAACGGATGAGTCGGTGCAAAATTTTCACCCATATTATTACTCCTTCAGTGAGTTCAAGGTTGGAGATAGACCAGTTGTGATTGACAAGTTGTTGGGTCGTGGAGTCGTTTATCCATGTTGGGTTTCTCTGTAGAACCTTCTTCAGTCTGGTGAAATTGGTTTCTTGGCTTTCATGAAAGAACACAGACTGGTTCTTTAGGGGAGGGTATTCTGTCCAAGGCAAAAAGACGTTCAGAGAGGTTGTGTTCCAGCAAGTTTGGTTGGCATATTTTGAAGAGCCATGAGCGACCTTAACATGGGTTAAGTTCCATGGTCCCACTCCAGCTTGGTAAAGTATAACTAACAAAAGAATAATGCTGATAAGAAAAACAAAAGACGCTCTATCCGTAATCTTTATCCGTTTCCATAGCTTGGGTTGAGCAAAGGGACTTGTGTTGTCAGGGTTGTCAGGAGGCTCTTCATCTTAGGCATTAAAAGTAGCTAAATAACTGAGAGGACTCATGTCTGAATAAGTCTCTGGCATTGTTATCCTTGGGAATAGCCTGCTAATTCCAGTTGATCTGCTTCTTCAGTTCTGTCCACTCGTCCTTTGAGCAGGGTTTGATAAATGGGTGATGGGTAAGGCAATCCAGGTTCCAACCCCTTCCACATCCATGTCCACTGGTAGACTAGCCAATGATCAGGTTATATCTGTGGTCCTGCAAGGTTATATCCGTCTATGGCCCGCCTTTGTCTATAGGTCTCATAAGCCAACCCCACTTCTGACAGGGTACTGATTGACATGTACAGGTCCTTCTCAAAATATTAGCATATTGTGATAAAGTTCATTATTTTCCATAATGTCATGATGAAAATTTAACATTCATATATTTTAGATTCATTGCACACTAACTGAAATATTTCAGGTCTTTTATTGTCTTAATACGGAAGATTCTGGCATACAGCTCATGAAAACCCAAAATTCCTATCTCACAAAATTAGCATATCATTAAAAGGTCTCTAAACGAGCTATGAACCTAATCATCTGAATCAACGAGTTAACTCTAAACACCTGCAAAAGATTCCTGAGGCCTTTAAAGCTCCCAGCCTGGTTCATCACTCAAAACCCCAATCATGGGTAAGACTGCCGACCTGACTGCTGTCCAGAAGGCCACTATTGACACCCTCAAGCAAGAGGGTCTAGCGCCTTGCATCACAACTAGATCTTTCGACTTCTTCTCATCCATCCTTTCTACTAACGCCAGCTCTCTCTTCCTCCGACTCTCATGCTGGCTAAAGGAAGTGACGATGACTATTTCGGTCAGTGAGGCATCTGTCAGCAGATTCTTGACTACATGGTGTGCTGTTGCAACGGCTACTTTTTATGCCAAATCCCATGGCAGGTTATGCGATCTCAGTCTGTCTAGGCATATTGTTATCCTTCTCAGGCTGTGGTTGATGGCACCATTCAGTCCTTCTTCCAGGACTACCCAAATTTTTTCTCTAAACTCTTTCAAATCTTCTCCCTTTTTGTAAGCGGCAATGGGAGCGTGGATGACAGTATAATAAGTGAGGTTGGCCCCACTAGTCAGATGCACTTTGCTTGCTTTGTTCTGGCTCACTTGTCTTCTCAGCTCTCGAACCTCTTTTTTGTAATTTTCCCTTGCCTGGGCTCTTAACCTTTTCCTGAATTTGGTATTGTGGATCTTGAAGTTGTCATTTGTGAAAACTAACAGTCCATCTCCCTATTTCCCAGGGGTCTCCGATAACTTGGTATAGTCGAGTCCCGTTTTGCAGGGAAATCCGTCTTGCATCTGTGGGCATCGGGTCTAGGACTTTCCTCATTATGACTCTGTCTGACTACTGACTAACCTTTCTTGGCTCTTTTCCTTCAAAATCCTGTCATTCTGAGTTGGTTACTGGCACTGTTTTCTTTGGCTTCTTGTTCAAATTGGAAGGTAAGGTCTCTTACTTTACTTTGTGTGGGGTCATGCTCCCTGTGGCTTGGGGTGTTGGCCATCCATTGGAGGTTTCCCTTATGGCACTCGAGGGCTGCTGATAAGAGGACTTCCTGCCCGGTAGTCGCTTGCAGTTCTTGTCTGGCCTGAGCAATCCGTTGATGGATTTCACTCGTCGGCCTTGTGATGAATGGGGTAATAGTTGGTCCTTGGCTGGGTTCAGCTCCTCTTGGGTCTTGCTCTTGTTCTGACTCGTTGCCCTCTTCTTCACTCTCTGTTTCTTTCATTAAATCATAAGTTGGTATCTCTGAGTCAGCTCTGTGGTCTTTTCTATGATCCGGTCTGCCATACTCATTACACTCCTCAAGCAAACTCTCTTTGTCATCATATTGGATGGCTCGGAGCTTTTCTTTGAACTGGGTCATCTTTCTGGTCTCTTTTTCATACTCTTTCAACCTTGCCGTGGCTCTAGTGTTGGGGTTTGTGAGGTACCCGTTCAGTCCAGACTCACTGGAAACCATCTTTACGATTGGGTCATATTTTTCGGATGGACTGTGCAGTAACACCGGTTTCCCCAGTCCCCAAAGTTCAAGGAACCCTGTCCACCATCGTAACCATCGATTAATGTCTTCCTTCCTCTGGACTGCTCTGGGGCATGGTATCACAACCAGTCTAAATCCATGTTTTATCTCTGAACAATAGTATGCTTCATCTCTTTGTAGGTGGTATGCTAGCTGACTCTCTAGTTCTTCTTTCGATTGCTCTTTGTTGAAACTGAAGAACATTTTCTTTACCGATGAAGCCCATGTTAAATATCCGTCCCCACCTAACAGCAACTCGGTAGGTAAGCGGTGTAGCTGTAACGGTGTTGATGTCGGTTGACGGGAGAGGTCCTTCAGCTCCCCGCTCCATCCATTCCTGCGTTTCAGTCTCTTTGTCCATCGATATGTTTTTGTCGTCTCGAGTTGTCCGTCTCCAAAGCCTCTCGAGGATCCTTCGAGTAGGGATGGATTAAGACTATTTGGCTACTAGCTTTACTGTCTGGGTCTGGTCAGTCTACCCTCAATAAAGCCCTATCCTTACCTGCATGCTATGCAGTTACTGCGAGGGTTGTGACTGACGGCCTTATCAGTCACAGACAACCTTACTCCCTTTCAGGCTGTCAGTCCGGGGTGCTCAGGCAGAGACGTCCTTCTGCTGAGCATCCTTCTTCTGGGGCCCCGTTATCTCTGTCAGCGTCCCTGTTTGGGCGGCACCTTTTGTTGTCCGATGAGCTAACCCCTCCCTCCTACTTCCCTATGTCTAAAGGGATTGCTCAAACCAGCTCTCCATCCAACGGGTCCGGACTTCCCTAAACCTGAAAGATCTTACTAAGCAGGTTTACTGAAAGTTCCGTTTAAGCTGGTGTCGGGAAATGACTCGCCTAGCCTCTGACAGCCTTCAACTGGAGGTCTGGACGACTGAGTAGCCTATCGCAGTCATTCACACTTTCAACAGTCACTTTTGTTCACGGCTGCTCATTCCCTAATTTTACAACTGGCTCTTGGTATATGGGCTAGGTTAATTTTATTGGCTTGGCACGAGCCCCAAGGGCCCTGTTTTAACAAACTTGACTAAGGGAACCTATAAAAACCTCCTAAAATATCTTAGAACCAGGCAACAAGACTTTTTACCACCAATGAAAAACCAAAAAATATGGTGACTCAAATAACTCAATGTCCACGATTTAACTAGAATTTTATATGCTTTCTTTAATTAGTAACGCTTTTGCAGGGGTCAGTAACAGCTTAAATTCGGCAACACAAAATAATTTCAATAATAGAAATGAATCAATCCACTCAACCTGTCTTTCCCTGATGCTGAAACTAGTGAGTTTGGAGAGGCTTTGAAGACGGAGGCTCATCCATGCACCTGATGGAGAAGATTCTTCTGGTAACAACGAGTGGTTTCTTGAAGGGAATACGACTTAATCTTCAGTTTTCTTCCTTTAAGTGGCAGGCACTGATGCTCCAGGCTTCGATGGTTAAACAGGATCTTTGTTGTCATATGTCTTCGAAGACAGTAGTTTCCAGAGGCTAAAGAGTTGAAGGAAACCCGGAGACATAAATGAGGTTGATTGAGGACTTCCAGAAGCCTGAAACCTAGAGCAATCAGCTGTTCACCGATCAAGTTCACTTCTGTTGTCTTTATAAAAAGGCTTTAGATGAAATCAGAGTCTTAATCTTGAGGCACAGTCCTTTCTGGGCCCACGGATTGATCCTCTTTTTAATGCAGTCGATCAGTTGGGCTGTGTCTTTGTTCCTTTTCCATCTAAGCTTCTTTTCTCCGTCCGATCTTGTTCGCTGGTCTTCTGCGAGGAAACAACCCGTTCCCTCCTTTAGCATTGCTTTTATGGTGCTTGATGCTTTCACCAGTCAGCCCCTTATTAGGCTTCTCAGTTATTGCGCAACCTATTCAGCTCAGCTTCTTGGTCATTGCTCAATACTTTAGTCATGGTCATTGTGACCTACTGATGCTGTTTCTCGGCCTTGGAGATGCTGGTAATAGCCACGCAGCTGGCTGTAGTCGCATCCTCCCTTCCTCCCATTAGCCTTCAAAAGGTTCGATGTCAGCATGCAGCTGGCTCTCGTCACTCCTAGTCATTTTACAGTTCTCTCCCTAATCTGCTCAGTTTTAAACTTTACACAGTATTACACATTCCATTCTGCAGCTTTCAACATTTACTTTAAAACACAGTTGCAAAACCATCACTTCATTCTTTTTATTCATGCTTTATAAATGATTATCTCTTTCATGATTGAGAATGTCAAACCTTAATGTTTTTTACTTTAATTCTCAGTTCTTACCCACATTTCACTCATATATCTTTTTACTTAATGATCAAAAATTACTGATTGCATTTAATACTTGTAAAAAAATGGAAAAGATCGCTGATTGCATTTAATACTTGGAAATCATTCTACATCATTGGATATTTGTTGTTTATACTTATGCAAAAGATAATAACTATTGCATGGATTACACATAAGGATATTTATTGTAACTTTTATGGAGTTAACTGTGAGCAGTTACTAAATGTTGCATGGATTACATGGAAAGATCTCACCTTATTTTGACAATTGCTAAAGATTTCCTATTGGTTTTAGGCCTGTACTTTGACTAGGCCATTCTAATGACGGGGAAGTATCTAAAATATGGTGGATGCCAGCTCTTGACAACTGGAAAACCAACCATGGCTGTGTGTTTAGAGTTGTCCTGCTAGAAGGTGAATCTCCACCTCAGTCACAAGTCTTTTGCAGCCTCTAATAGTGTTTTTCTTCTAGGATTGCCCTAAATTTAGCTCCATCCACCTTCAGCTCTGACCAGCTTCCCTATCCCTGCTGAAGAAAAGCTTCCTCACAGTTAAACATGGTGGTGGCAGCATCATGGTGTGTTCGAGATCTGTTCAGTGTTTCCTACCGCACATGGCGTTTTGCATATCTGAGCATTACGACGGAGTATTAGTATAATGTCGGAATATTACAAGAATAAAGTCTGAATTTTTATTAGAACTCTTACAAAAAAGCGCAGCCTTTCATGCATTAAATTGAGGAATGTTGAGCATTTTGTGAAGTTATGCTTTAGTATCAGTTTCACAAAGGACATTATTTTTCTTTTAGCACATCAGCATCAAGTTATTACCAGTATCAGGACTTTGAAATGATTGTGCATATGTCATAGGACTTGGAAGAAATTGCTTGTTTTGTGGAAAAGGAGTTGTCATCACTTTTTTCTCGTAACGTTCCGACCTTATTCTCATAAAATTACAATATTATCACAATATTACCACTTTATTCTTGTAATATTACGACTTTATTCTCGTAATATTATGACTTTAGTCTTGTAATATTACCACTTTATTCTCGTAATTAAAAAGACTGGCTCTAATATTCCGTTGTAGAACAGCATCTTCTTCCACATGTTTGGTGTGTTGCTTACAAGACTTGTGGTAAACTGCAACTCAGGGCGTTCTTCATACCCCTCTTCTATAAAGGCCAGTTTTGCAGAGCGCACAACCAATAGTTGTCTTGTCAATTGATTCTCCCAACTGAGCTGTGGATCTCTGCAGCTCCTCCAGATTGTCTATTGGCCTCTTGGCTTCTTCTCTGACCAATGCTCTCCTTGTGCAGCCTGACAGTTTAGGTGGATTGCCATGTCTTGATAGCTTCAGAGTTGTGCTGTACTATTTTTATGTCCAAATAACTGGAGCAGAGCCTCGTGAGATGTTGAAAGCTTCTCCACAACTGCATCCCTGCTTTGTCTGCTTTGTTCCTTGATGTCATTTGTTCTCTAATGTTCTCTAAAAAAACCTCTGACGACTTCACAGAACAGTTCTATTCATACTGAGATTAATATACACACAGGTGGACTCTACTTTCTAATTAGGTGACGTCTGTAGGAAATGTGTTGCACTAGATTTATTTGGAAGTATCAGAGTAACGGAGGCTGAATACAAGTGATCATCAAGCTTTTTTTTATTTGAAAAAAAAATCTATATCATCAAATCCTGACAAAATACGTTAAAGTCTATGCTCGTAACATGACAAAATGTGAAAGTTCAAGGGTTGTGGATACTTTCCCAAGACAGTGAATATACTGAAACCTGCATGAACCATTTCAGTATTTTGAGCTTTGATGGTTCATCTGTCAGATCTGCCAACACAGGCTTTTTCTTTCTTCCTCGAGGCTCAACTTTGATTGCCTAAACCCTCATTACTTGTTTACCGGTTTTCTCCCAACTGTTCAGATTTTTATAAAACCTGAAAATACCTTGTGAGAAAGAAAATGCTGAAATCCTTCATTTTTAAGATATAATTAGATAATCAGGCATAGGCTTTATGGTGCATCCTACACTAAATTTGAAGCAACTTTAAATTAGGTAATTTAATTTCTTCCTCTGAAAGGTATTACCAAATTAAATACTTCTCACTTCAAAACCCCAGTTAGCTTTTACCAACAGAATAACCTGCAGTAAAAAAGTTAATCTACCCATTTATTTCACTAAATTCTGCACCTTTCACTGCTTATAAAAGAAAAGTGAAAATTTAATTTATGGAGAATCATTCTTAATTTGGGTCAGACGACTATGTTTCATATTAGGGAGTTTTTTTTTTTTTTTATCTTCTTCATGCTTGCAGTTAATCGTTTCTGAGTTAACCTTGCTGTTCCTCTCAGGGATTTTTATTGTTGTAATTTGTGCACGGATACTGTCTCGTCTCTGATTCCAGCGTCTAATCCAAAGTAATGGTTATTAGCTAATTTGGTGTCTGCAGCTGTTGTCTCTTTTTAATGGTATTGCTTGTGTTGGAGACACCTGGTGTCAGACATTTACAGTGTAATTTATTTTCCTTGTGTGGATGCCTTTCAAGCTGAAGGGCAAAAAACATTTTTTATGTATTTATATATCTTTTTTACAGCTCAGGTTCCACTCACTACCATATGACAGCATGTTCAGTTTTGTGAGCAATCATTTACACCAATAAAAGCATTAGATTTATGGTGAATTTCAGTCAGTGCTGCAGGTTTCTTGCTTCTCGAAAACAATATAAACATCTAAAAACAAAGATGGTGAGTCAATATGTTTGCAAGATTTTTTTTAAGTACATACATTAAGAAATGTATTTACATTTTATGTTAGATGCTTTCCATCTAAAGAAAATGCTTTCAAAGCCCTAATGAATCCCATCTACTAACCCAATTCCAATGAAGTCGGGACGTTGTGTGAAACGTAAACAGAAACAGATTACAATGATTTGCCAATCCTGTTCAACCTGTATGTTATTGAATACTCTACAAGGACAAGATATTTAATGTTCAACCTGATAAACTTCATTGTTTTTTAGCAAATATTCACTCAATTTGAATTTGATGCCTGCAACACATTTCAAAAATCTGGGACAGGGGCATGTTTACCACAGTGTTACATCACTTTTCCTTTTAACAACAATCAGTAAGCGTTTGGGAACTGAGGACACCAATGCCCCTTTTCCACTTTGCATCAGTCCATGAGCTCGGCCCCAGAGATGCTGGCAACGTTTCTCGGTGCTTTTGGCTTTTGCTTTGCATGGTAGAGTTTTAACTTGCAGTTGTAAATGTAGCAATGAACTTTATTAACTTACAATGGTTTTCTGAAGTGTTCTTGAGCCCATGTGATAATATCTGTTACAGAATGATGTTGATTGTTTGTGCAGTGCCTCCTGTGGGATCGAAGGTCACAGGCATTCAATGCTGGTTTTCGGCCTCGCTGCTTAGATGCAGAGATTTCTCCAGATTCTTTTGATGACATCATGGACTGTAGATGATAAAATTCCTAAATTCCTTGCAATTGTATGTTGAGAAACGTTCTTAAACGGCTGGCGTATTTGCCCTTGCAGTTGTTCACAAAGTAGTAAACTTGGCCCCATCCTTTCTTGTGATCGACTGAGTCTTCCAGGGATGCTCCTGTTATACCAAATCATTCCAAAGGGGTTTTTAAGCATTCCTCAACTTTCCCGGTCTTTTGTTGCCCCTGTCCCAGCTTTTTTTTAACATGCTGCAAGCATCAAATTTAAAATGAGTGAATATAAAAAGAAAATGATAAAGTTTATCCGTTTGAACATTAAATATCTTGTCTTTATAATATATTCAACTGCGCATAGGTTGAATACATTTTATTTACGTTTTACACAACGTCCTAACTTCATTGGAATTGGGGTTGTAGAGTGACTGTCAAACCAGAAAGTTCTTCAGAAACACTAGTTTAAAGAGGACAACCTGTTTTTGTCTGAATTCAAAAGCTGATAATGAAACATTATCCAAGCATTTATGTCTTCAAAAAATACTGTTGGTTCAATTTAACCAACATTCATTCATAAATAAATATAGTTGAGTATCATCAACATAATGGATATGCATCTCATGCTGTCTAAGAATTTTAAATGAACCCATATAGAAATTATAAGCAATTGGCCCAAGCACCAAGTCTTGCCCTACTCCATAACTACAGAGCTATAAAAAAGTATTTGCCCCCTTACAACTCTTTTCTGCTGCTTATTTGTTACAGTTCAAATCTTTAAACAAATTTTAATATTAGCCAAAGATAACTTGGGTAGATACAAATGATTATTTAATTTATCAAGGGAAAAAAACTGTCCAAACCATCATGAGCTATGAGAAAAAGTAATTGCTTCCAGACCTAACTGGTTGTGCCACAGCTGCTATTAAGCATTTGTGATAACTGGCAAATAGTATTTTAAATAGATGTAGAGGAGTTTTGTTTAACTCTTCTTTGCAGAATTGTTTTTAATTGCGCCACACTGGTGGGGTTTCAAGTATCAAAAGTCTTTTTAAGGTCTTGTCACATCTCTATAAGAGTTAAGTCTGGACTTTGACTGGGACAGAAAGCAGATCTAGCATGGTTCCATTAATTAAGGCAAGTCATCCAGGTCCAGAAAGCAGTACAGCAGAACCAGACCATTACACTGTTAGCCTTACACCACATGTAATGAGATACACACCTTCTGCATAAATTAGCACTTTTGCTTCGTCAGTTCAAATATTTTCCTAAAAGTTTCCTAAAAGACCATCAAGATGGTTTTTTTTATAAAATTTGGTGACTGTTGGGAATATGTCAAGGTGAAAACTACTGCTGAGCAAAAATAACACAAAGGTTGGAGACAGGCCTTTTTGTTGTTTTTTGTCAACAGTGGTTTCACCTTAGAACTGTCCCATGGATGCCATTTTTGCTAAGTCTCTTTATTATTGAGGCAACTGAGACCTGCTGTGTTTAGATGTTGTTCTAGGCTCTTTTGATGCACTTTCTGTTCCATTTCTTCTCCATTTGTGGATAATAGCTCTCACAGCTGTTCACTGGAGTCTTAAAGCCTTAGAAATGGCTTTGTAATCTTATCCAGACTGGCAGATGTCAGAGACTTTCTCATTCATTCTTGCATTTCTTTAGATTTTGGTATGATGTGTTGCTTTTTGGGATGTTTTATCCTAATTTATGTTTCAGACAGGTTCTGTTTAAATGATTTCTTAAAAAGCAGCTATCAGATCAGGGTGAAATGAATCACTCAAAAAAAAGGGGTTAATCCAAGGTAATTCATGATTTAGAAAGGGGGCAACTATATGTTTACATAGGGTAAGACTGCTTTGGGTAGGTTTTATTCCTTTATAAATTAAATCATTATTTGAAAACTGTACTTTATATTTACTCAAGTTACAATTTTCTGATATTAAAAAGTTGTTGAGAATCGTTTGCATGTAAGTGTGACTACAAACGCAAAAAGAGAAGAAATCTTTAAGAAGCAGATGTTTTATCACATCACTGTTACTCTGATGTGTAAGTCAAGACCAAACTGGAATCTATCAAGTATGATTTAAACCAGCCTAGTCCAGTTTTCTTGATCCATGGAACATGTTCCAGCCTCTATAAAAGAATATTGTGTTTGACGGTATCAAATATAGTATTGAAGTATCACAAGGCAAGTATGGACACAAGTCCCAAATCTGAGATCAGGGCAGAAATTGTACACCTGGTTTTCAGACAGTCGCATATAAACTGTAATCAGCGGATTCCTGCCTATCTTTTGTTTTTTTGTCAATTGCATGTCATGTCTGAAACAATAAGGTCCAATATGAAATACAGTATTGCTGATCACTTGCAAGAACAACCTACAAACATACAGTCGAATAAAGAAACATCCAGTTAAAACCATACTGTACTATATAAAAGACAAACCCCTTTTCCACACGGACTGACAATAAATCAGACTTAATATTTCCTTGCTTTCGGTTAGTTAGGACTAAAATAATATTTTTTTAAGTATAACAGATTAAGACTTTTGTCAAATTCAGAGGTTCACATATACTAAGATTACTACACCTTTAAACAATTTTTGAAAGACCAGGTGATGATGTCATGGCTATGTTAGCTCTTGATACATTAATTCACAACATCTAAGATACACAGAGGCAAAGGTGTGGATGTGTCTTTAGGTAACACTTCAAACACAGTTCTTCCGTTTGTGGCATTATGGAAAAATATAAACAAGTCAGGAAAAATTGGAAAGAACATGATGCCAAAAATATTGAAGCAACATCTCAAGACATCAGCCAAGAATTTAAAGTTGTGCATAAAACCCAAGCATGCTGCCAAATTACTTGCAAAGTGGCTGGCATTTTGGTGTGGCCACCACAAAGCCCTGATCTCGATTTTCTCTCAGGGAAAATTTGTGGGGAGGGCTGAAAAGTTATTTGAGAAGGTGGCCTACAAACCAGATTCAGCCCCTAGTTCTGTCTGGAAGAATGGGCCAAAATCCCAGCAAAGCATTGTAGAGAGATATCCAAAATGTTTGACATATGCCATATAGTATAAAAAGGCAATGCTACCACATGCTAATTACATGTATGTACACTTCTGAGTGTAACTTGACAAAACTGGTTGAAAAATGTAAAAAGAAATTATCTCTCATTATTGTGGCATTTAGAAAACAAATAATTTAAGCAACCCCGATTTTATGTCAGTGAGAAACAAAATGGTTTGCGTGTTTTTTAAACAGTGTTCGTGCCGGGGTTGGAAATATATTTTACAGCTTTATTTATGCAAATAGAGTCAATGATATGGTATTAATCTGCGTCTTCGCCAGAGTCTCTGATGAAGAACATGTCAAGAAGTAGCATCAAAATTGTAGTTTTTCTTCACCACTGAAGGCCAAAAAACTATTCAGTTTGTCACCGTTTTATTACAGGTTTGCTGACCTTCAGCTGAGAGACGTTTGATTCAGCTGCATATTACTGGAAGATGAGCTGAGAAAGCCTCTGTCACTGGTCACCATGTAGAGCAAAATTAAAATGGAAAAGACAGAAGGATGGAGTAGAGTAGTAAAAAAAACAGACTGCCCTTAAAAGAGAGATATAGTATGAATCAAAACAAATCTTTTCTAAGGTCTTACTGATGAAAAGATACCAGCAGATCAAAACCTTGGTCTCCATAGATACTGCATAAGGAGGACTTATTTCACAAAATCTAACATACAAGCTCTATTTCTTGCAATACCTAATCCCAATAATATAATATGCCAGACATAAAGTCTGTGTTTTAAACTGAGTTGAAAGGAGAGTTGTTTGGTGACAGCATTTGGTTTGGCAACAGAGACGAGAATTTTTCCACATCCAGAACATCTTCCCTCAATTGAGCTTCGTTTGATTAATATTCAGCAGAGTTCACTAGAAATAAAAAATCCACCTTTGGGCTTAAGTATAGACGATTTGTTGGTTTCAAGCATAAGCTGTGATAAATGACATTCCACCAGAGGCATTTTGATAAAATCTCAATGTCTCTGCTTTTCTTTCTCCCTCCTCCTTTTTCATATTCTTGATTTGTTCTCCCTCTCTGTGCTCCATCCCACACATCCACTTCTCTGCTTCTAACTTCCTCTCTCTGCCTCCCTCTCTCTCCTTCTCCTTTTCTCTGTCAGGGAGCTGAAGCACAGAGCGACACAGCAGCCAAATGAGCCCAAGTTCAAGATTCACGACTACATTGATTCTCAGAAGCACAAGTCTGGCTGCTGCAGCCTCGGGTAGCAGATGTTGGAACGCCACGCAGAGAGACGGATGCAAGATAAAGAAAGATGGAGGGAGGAAGGGTGGGATTGAAGATGGGGTTGAGGTAAAAGAATAAAGAAAAATGTCTCTCTTATGAAAAGCCAATCCAAGCAACCATACCCCCTTGAGAGGCAGATGCTCTCGACTTCTGTGCGGAGCTAATGGCTGAGTGAAAGCAAATCTGGACTTACTGCCCTTGCTGAAATGTGAATTTAAATAGTTTGTGTAATGTGTAGAAACGTTCGTGATCTTTGTGGTGACAGTTGTATCAGAGTACACGTCAAGACTTACAGTCTGAAATTCTATACCCGTCTGCAGGGACTCCCTTGATAAGCGGCAGGTTTTCATGGACCACCCAAATGACTCTTTATGTGGATATAGCATTTCTTTTTTGCCATCAGAGTTTGCTTCATTCCAGTTTTACCAGGCTGTTAACTGAGCCCCCTCCTCCTGCCTTTGCAGTCTTTATCTTCAGTCAAGAGCTCACAGTCAGATTGTAGCTAAATGGCCCCGTCTGTTCACATCTGTACTGCTGTTAGATAGAACAAAGACAATATTTTGAGGGCAATACCAACCTCGTGTCTGTCAGTACGTTCACATCAAGAGACTGTAGATGTACAGTTCCAGTTAGTTAGTTTACATACACTCATCATGGGTGTTAATGTCACAATAATTTAGGCTTTTAATCTTATTTTTGACAGTTCTATTCTATGTGGGCTGCATTAACAACATTAAACTTCAATGTTTTTTCCAAAAAAAGAACTGGATGCACAATTTTTCATTTATTAGGCTTTTCTCTTATTCACAGGGGGTCAAATTAGTCCGTTAACACTGATCATAGATGGTGTGAAACTTTAGCCTACAGTAAGTTTGCACAATGAAAGTTGTTCTGTATTTGGATGTCCTTTAGCTATAAAGGAACTGGTTCAATTGCTATTGTTTACTGGAAGATGCTCATGATTTTAGTTGTGTAATATCCTTTAGCAAGTTGCAGAGGAACCACAATTTTTTTTTGCCATCAACAAGCTTCTTGCATAATTCTGGCTTATTTTTAAATTCTCTTCATATCAGAACTATAACAGTTCATTTAAATTGGTTTCCTAGGGAAGACCCAGCTTAGAGACATAAACTGTAAATGTCCAGTAGCCTTAAGCTCTGGGCTTTGGAGAGGTTATTCAAGAAGATTATTAATAGCTGGCTTTGTCCATCCAAAGCTGGTTTTATTGTGAGCTTCGGATCATTGTCCCGTTGGAACACCAAACCGGTCCCAAGATTCAACGATCTAGTTGTTGATTTTCAAATGAAGTTAAGGAATTTATAGGTAGTCCTTCGTAATTATTCCCTGCACCTTGAGCAATCAGCCAGTACAATGCCAAAACTGTCCTTCAGCATGATCCTGCCATCAACATGCTTGGCAGTTTGTGCAGTGTTCTTAGGCTTGAAAGCTTCACCTTGGCTCCTCTAAACTCACTTCTTGTTATTGTGGCTAAGGATGCTTTCACAATGGGAAAGACCAAGGAACTCGGTTTGATTAGGCGGGGAATGCCGCCTTATGAAATTTCACCCCTTCATTTGGTTTGGTTTACTTTCCCACTAAGCTTTTGACCAAACTGCCTGGACAATATATGCAGTTACAACATTTAGATGTTTGAGGCGCTATCACAACAAGCTGCTCAGTATAAGCTGCAGGCAAGGACTAATGTTGAGCAAGTTATTGCAAGAATTTAAAAGTTTTGTAATTGCATAAATAGCCAAAAATCATATGTAACTTCCTCCCTATTGTTCACTTCCTCCCCTTGGTTCACTGGATAGTCTGGTTGCATTCTCACTGTGAGCAAACATTTTTAGGTATCATGGTTCACCTAGTAGCTCCACAACAGAGTTTCAATGAGCTTTCACCTCTACCCATTCACACCAGACTATCCAAGGGAAAAAAAAACTCTGGTTCGTGTTAAGAGTACCAAACAATGATGGTGTGAAAGTGCCTGATACAGGTCAACATTTGTCCCAATCTGAACATAAAACCTGTCCCCAGGCATTTGGCTTGTCCATGTTGGCAGCTGCGAATTTCAGTTGAACTTGAATGTGTGGATATTAAAGCACATCTGTCTTTCTTGGTTGACACCCTCTCAGTCCATGGCGATGTAAGAATTTATCCACTTTGTACAATGTACCAGTGCCACTGACAGCAAAAAGGGCCCCCAGCATGATCCTCCCACCACCATGCTTGACTGCTGGTACAGTGCTCTTAGGTCTGAAAGCCTTGTGAAGAGTGACAATGGTATTCTAAAATTTTCTAGTTCATGATAACCTCAACCCTCGGTGATCCTTGGGTTGTTCATGAACATCCTAACAATTTCCTTTTATCTGAAGGGGGCTGTTTGGGTCAAGTCATTAAAACTTCTACATAATTTGTGTTCCAACAGGACAATGATCCCAAACACCTATCAAAACTGGGTTTGGAATGGATAAACAGACTATCATTAAGCTTCTGGGATGACTGAGAATTCAACTCTATAATAAATGTTCTGACTGTGATTGAAAGCTGGGCCTTTTTCAGTAGCCCAGCCAATTTAAATGAACTCTACCTATTCTGCCTCAAAGAGTGTTCAAATATTGCCAGGCCCTTGTTGATGACTACAAAAGGGGTGAAGTTTCTTTACAACTTGCTAAAAGGGAGTTTTCTCCAAATGTCAGTGGGTGGGGGTGTATGTTTATATTTGAGCCTTTTCATATAACTTTAGCCATATGTGGATTAGAAAAAATGCACAACAAATTAAAATTTCTTGTTTATAAGAATCTTTGAAGTTTTTTGTTGCACCATCAGTCAATTCAGGGAGAAGAACAGTTCAAATAAATCATTAAAAGTGCAAGTTTACTGAGACAATCATGCCTGTGAGTATGCAAACGTCTAACTGGCTAACACACACAAAAAAACCGTATTTTTACTCACTCAGATTTTCCACTGCCCCAAGCATTGTTGTCTCTTCTAATGATGGATGTTGTTGTTGAGACTGTGCCAAGCTCTAGTTGTTCATGCACCGCATTGTGTATTACTTTGTACACTGTTCATTATGAATGTTTGGTTGTCTCTCCCTCTATGGAGGCGTCACAGTGATCACAAAGTGCCATTAAAGTGCTTTGTTATCATACACAAGATATAAAAAGCATATTTTGTAATGTATGTGATGTTGCCTTATTGAAGTCGGTCTTGTCTGTGGTGCTGTGTGTGTGTGTGTGTGTGTGTTGGTCAAACAGCCGGAGTCCATCCTGTATAACAGGGTGTGCTGAGGTTAATGAGCCACAGTGTGGCAGCAGCTCCCTGTTTATTCTCCTCTGTGTATAAATGCAATAAGTACACCTTTACTACTGCAGGACAGATGGCAATTAAGTGTTGATTCTATAATTAATAGTAATCAAACAGGCAACTCTTTAAAAGGATGAATAATTTCTTTTTAATTGTGGTGTGTTTGCTAATGGTGTGTTGCAGTGAGGTGGATTAGTGTGTTTTTTTAAGTAACAGTGGGTGATGTAACACGTGTGATTCTCTGTATGCTGTTACACCTATACTCGCCCCCTCACATCCATCTATAGCATGAGTCACACTGCAGATGCAGAAATTAGTTTATGGACTTTTTTTGTTCTTTGATTTGAAAAGAAAATCAGTTTGAAGTACTTTCTATGGTAAGCTGATAGGCAAAAAAAAATAATAATAATAATCTGAAAGGAAAAAGAGTTGGGATATCTCCCGAAATGACATGTTTGTTCATGCTCACTCTGATATGATGGGACATTTCTGAAGGATTAATTAATTGATGGCACCAATGCCACTTGAGCAAAACATATTCTGACCACAAGCACCCAAACTTTTATCCAAGGTTTTTAAAAACCATTTGGCCAAATGGAGGCCTGAAATCAGAACTGGTCAGTAAAAAAACAAACTCATTTAAATATAGCATGACTGATGATCCAGGATTAAAATATTAGAAATCGGCAAAGACTTGAGAGATTAATCATCTTTTATCTGATCATGCACTGAATGCCAGGTTTTCAGCCAATAACGTTTTGAACATCATGTTACCGGTGCTGACCTACTGTTTTATGCCCATCAAACTGTTTTCCAGGGTAGATTCAGTGACAGGTTGGTATTGACAAAGTGCCCAAAGATGCCATTCAAAACAGTTTCATTGTTAAACTGTTTCTGTAAACACACTGAGTCATCCATTAGGTTAATGGTGTTTTGTTATGCTTCATAAAAATAGATAAGCATTTTATGGCTTGACAAAAAAATAAAAATAAACAAACAAAAAAAACAGAAAACGTCTAAAGAAAGGGTTTTGGTTAGGACCACATGAAACTATTAATACAACACATCTAAAAGGCTGTTAGAAAGTACTACGGAGCAAAATCTGAAGAAATGAGGGAGAACTTAAGACTTTTACACAGGACTCTACATGGAGTGTAATCAGTCAGGATGTGTTGAGTAAATAACTTGCATGATAGATAGATAGATAGATAGATAGATAGATAGATAGATAGATACTCTCTCCATAGCTGAATGTTTTTAATAAATGCCACCTAAGAAGAGTAAAAACTGCAATGTTTTCTGGTAAAACCTTGACCAAATTACAAATAAGTTTATATTTTTGTAAATGGGGCGGAAAAGGAAGGGCTGGCCCAGGGTATGAGGGACCAAAATGACAAAATGAAAAATAAATATGTAAATAAATAAATACACATATAAATAAATAAATACACATATAAATAAATAAATAAATAAATAAATAAATACACATATAAATGTATAAATAAATAAATATAAGAAGAAATAAATACACATATAATATATAAATGCATAAATGAAGAAATATAAAAATAAATAAATACACATATAAATGTATGTAACTATTTATTCATTTATTTTCTCCTTTTGTGCATTTATACATTTATGTATTTATTCATTCATTTATTTATACATTTTTTCATTTATACATTTATTTATTCATACATTCATTTATTTATACTTTTATTTATTTATTCCTACATTTATTTCTGTATTTCTACATTTCCACATTTAATTATTTTGCTTTTCTGTCTCCGTATGTTAATGAGGTGGGTGGTTCTAACATTTGTCTTCAGCACCATTGGTTAGAATTGTGTGTATGAACCCGATCCTGCTGCTACTGCCTGGACTCCGGTACCGAAGTTCTTTTGGTAGACACAACGGAGGGTTCTCTTACAGCCATTGCCATTGATTTAAGGTCATTGGCAAATGATATTGACCAAAATGACTACCTCCATTTTCGTTTTGCATGGGTCATGGAGGATTTCAATCAGCTCCAAGCTGAGATGGATGTGGAGGTTGACTCCACTATATTGGACAGTCTGGAGGAAGTTGGTCGCCAACTTACTTCGGTAAAGTTAGAAAGATATTCACAGATTCGGCTTTTCCGGATCAATAACTCATCAGCGGAACATTGCCTCTACAAAACCAACACCTCTCTGCAACCACAGCAAGGCAGACAGTGAGCATCAATCGTATTTTCCTCAAAACGAGCCTAACACAGCGCTGGGAGACTTGCATTGGCCTCTATGCAGAGCTCGCTGCTCCTCAAATGCGCAGGGACCATCTGCAAATTGCAACACCAGAAAAATATGATGGAGAAATATTCAATAAAATCACCAGGAGAGGTGTATTGTCATTAAAATCATTGTATGTGTATGTGATGTCACGTTTTTCATACTACATTTCTTGGATTGGAAATTAATACTTAAAACAATTTGAATTTCCCAAAGACTATAGCTTAAATAGCCAAATATTCAATACAATATGCATAAAATGGTCAATAACTTCACTATAGCATGTTGTAGTGCCAAAAAACTGTTGGTTTTGTAGAGGCAATGTTCCGCTGATGAATTATTGATCCGGAAAAGCCAAATCTGTGAATATCTTTCTAACTTTACCGAAGTAAGTTGACGACCAACTTCCTCCACTGTCCAATATAGTGGAGTCAACCTCCACATCCATCTCAGCTTGGAGCTGATTGAAATCCTCCATGACCCGTGCAAAACGAAAATGGAGGTAGTCATTTTGGTCAATATCATTTGCCAATGACCTTAAATCATTGGCAATGGCTGTAAGAGAACCCTCCGTTGTGTCTACCAAAAGAACTTCGGTACCGGAATCTAGGCAGTAGCAGCAGGATCGGGTTCATACACACAATTCTAACCAATGGTGCTGAGGACAAATGTTAGAACCACCCACCTCATTAACATACGGAGACAGAAAAGCAAAAATAAATAAATGTGGAAATGTAGAAATACAGAAATACAGAAATAAATGTAGGAATAAATAAATAAAAGTATAAATAATTAATGTATGAATAAAAAATGTATAAATGAAAAAATGTATAAATAAATGAATTAATAAATACATAAATGTTTAAATGCACAAAAAGGAGAAAATAAATGAATAAATAGATAAATAAATACATTTATATGTGTATTTATTTTTATATTTATTCATTTATGCATTTATATATTTATATGTGTATTTATTTCTTCTTATATTTATTTATTTATGCATTTATATGTGTATTTATTTCTTCTAATATTTATTTATATATACATTTATATGTGTATTTATTCATGTATTTATGTATTTATACATTTATATGTGTATTTATTTATATATATATTTATTTATTTACATATTTATTTTTCATTTTGTCATTTTTGGTCCCTCATACCAGGGAGCCGTTCATGCAAGAACAGTTAGTGTTCCTGGATAGCCTCTGTTTGTAGTCACTCATCCCCCTTTGCATAAACCAGCAGATGGGCTGTTCCGTGAACGCACCTCCCTCTTCCTGAGCGGCTTTTCCACTTCTGCAGCAGCACCGAAACGCCTTTACAGCTGAGTGGGTTTAATCAGGCTCAGATCCGATTGGCAGACCCAGGTCAGGACCCACCAGAGCACAGTTAGGATTAAACCAGGCGAACTCGCAATAACTTGTGTGAAAGTGAGGAGAAGAGAGTGGGACACTCTGCAGCGCGGACTTATCTCCCCAACAGGACGGGGGCTGGATGTTTTTTAAGGGATACCACTCATTCTAACATAAACATACCCTCCCCAGCAGCATCCTGAGAAGTCTCAGTCACTTCCACTGTGAGGGAGCAACAGGTTGAGCAGCACTGTGAAGGAGAGAGAAGCTCACCATGCCGAGCAAAAGCCAGTATCTGCGCCCCCGGCTTTGCACGCTGCACAAGGGGGATAACGGCTACGGTTTCCACCTCCACGGGGAGAAAGGCAAGACGGGCCAGTTCATCCGCCTAGTGGAGCCCGACAGCCCGGCCGAGTCCTCGGGGCTCCGCGCCGGAGACCGACTCGTGTTCGTAAACGGCGAGGAGGTGGAGAGCGAGAGCCACCAGCAGGTCGTGTCCCGGATACGAGCAACCGTGGGCCCGCTGGAGCTCATCGTGGTGGACCCGGAGACGGAGCAGCTTCTGAAGAAGCACAACTTAAAGTGTCTAAAGGAGTACGTCTCCGAGGGGCTCCCCGTACCTCTGGAAGAGGAGGAGGTGGAGGAAATGGTGGAGGTGGAAGATGAGAAAGTGGCAGAGGAGGAGGTGGTGGTGGTGAAGGAGGACACGGAGGCAGACGGGACAGAAAACGGGGATGTGAAGGTGACAGAGATGGAAGATGAAGAGGAGGTGGCAGAGCAGGAGCAAGAGGAGACACCCAGGGAGCCCACTCCGGCCCCTGTGTTACCGGATAGGAACGGAGAGGTCCATGGACAGGTGGAGAAGAAGCTGAGGATCAGCTCCGAGAAGGTGAGTGAAAAACAGGTACGTTCCTGCATCATTTCACAACATCCACCTGTCGGATGCTTTAACAGGGTCCCAACACACCTGATTCTAATGACTTGATTATTATCAAGCTTTGATGGCAGCTGACAGGTTGGTCCTTTCATTCAGAGTCAGGTGGGGTGGAGAGTTTTGGATGGGGGGGCTTCTCAAAGAAAGGGTACTTTGTGTCAGAAATAGAGTTACTGACCTAGCTGTGCCCCCACCACCCATGCTTCTCAAACTTATCTCAATATAAGGTGGTCCCAATGTCCAAAAAAAAAAAAAAAACCGTACAGATTTCTTATTTTTGTTTTTATAAATAAAGGGCTCATAAATTCCATATTGCTTTTTAAATAATTTTTTTTCAGACTAGGAGAGTCCAATTCAGACCTAACCTGAACTGGCTTCTTATTTTAGATTTTGAATAAGAGATGATCAAATAGGGGAAAAAAACACAAATAATGAACAATAACAAAAACAAAGCAGTTATCAACTTTAGCGCCATTAGCTAACTGTGGTGGACCCAGAAATAAACAATTAGAAAGTCATTTCTGACAAGATGTATAATTAGTTGGTTTTTTTTTTATGCTTATGGTGACCCCCAGAATGTTGCACCCTGAGCGGTTAGCCATAATGCTCATATGTCAGCCAACCACTGCTCTCAAATAACTGATTTCTCCTGATCCATCTCAACGAGCACATACCTGAAAACTTAAGACTGGATTCTGACACATCTATATTTAATTATTAAGCCAGATGAAAAGGTTGAAGAAAAAACAAGCAGAGGAAAGTCGGGGAGAAAAAAAAAAGGTTGCTCCTGCATTAGATGCCATCGACTTTCACTTCCATTTCTGCACCGTCCACCACAAACAGGAGGGAATAATTTGGTTCCATTTATTTAATATTCACGAAACGAATCCCCTTACGTGATTTTGTGTCACGCTTTCATTTTTGCTTGTTGGACGTTATGGGAAAAAAATTCTTCCTCAGCCACTTGTTGCTGTCTGCTTTTATTTTCTCTTGCCACGCTGTTCTAGCTGTGTGTGTGTCTGTGTGTGTGTGTGTGAGGGTTAGGGTTAGGGTTAGGGTTAGGGTTAGGCTGTGTTTCACTCAAAGCACTGGAGAAGACGCTCCAGTCGAGGACAGCTGTGCACTCTCGTTGAGTCTTGGTTGTTTACCCCCGAGGCAGTTTCTGTCTGTGTCCAACACTCATCCTCAGTTCATGATGCGAAAAAGGGCAGAGAAATACAGAATAAAACCTGTTATAGCTTCTATTATTGCATGTTGTACAAACTGAATTACAGTCAGTTTCCACTGTGCTGTGGGAGCCTGGCAAGAGATAGAAAACATAAGAGTTAAGAGGAATCAGTCTGTTTAATGTAAAATCAATCATTACATTAACTAAACTGGATCCATAAGAGTTTTCTTATGGGTTGATTCCAAAGCCTATTTTTGAAAAATAGGACAGCTCACAGCTGATAAGCTGGTTTATTTTTTGCCTGATAACGTTCTCAACATATTTTTTTCATAATCATTATAATCTACTAGATTTTGATAGAGAAATCATGTTCACGTGACTTATTGACTCACCGTCTTTTACTTGCTTGTTTTTAAGAAATTAAAAAATGTGGCAAGATCTGCTATTTGCCTCATTTGTTTAATTTATCTCTCAGTATCAAACAAGTGCTGCATTGATATCTTGGTTAAATATAAACTTTTTCTTAGTTTTCAGTTGTTTTCTTCCTCTTTCCTGTTTAGACAGTTGACAAATCAGTGTAGGGAAAAATGTAAATCTGGAGATGAACGGTTCTGCAGCTTTTAATTGTAGAATATGCCATGTTCACATACTTTTTCTCCTGCCAAACACTTAAAACTTAAAAATATGTGAGACACAGAAGCCCCTGTCTTGTAAGTTTAAACCCTTTATGTTGATTGAATGAATCTGAAAAGTGAGAACCAATGCTGCTTTACATCCATCTTAGTTCATAACAATATGACTGCTTTGGGTTCTCAAGTGCAGGCAGTCCCATTTAGATTCATGTTTCTGGTATTTAAGAGATTTTTTTTCTTTCCTTCTCACATGAAAATAGCAGCTGCCCACGCTTGTTTGTGCTCTGTACTTGAGCATTGCTGGGTTATGTTGTTTGTCCTAGGAATACACAGCAATTGTTCTTGTGTTTACTTCCCGATACTCGCCACAGATGGCCTAATGGAGCTGTGGTAGTTCACTTAAGTCTGGCATGCAACCCGAGGGGAAGCGGCGACGAGGCAAACAATAGCCCTCCCCAACAAAGTCAGTTTTAAGTGTTGGGGTTTTGATCAGCAGCTTCCCAAAATGCATTACCATAGCAGAAAAAATAGAAGATTCTGAGTAATTCATGCTGAGCAGCCATCCCCGTTGGGAATTCTCTTTGCACTAAGAAAGATTTCCCAAGGTGAGAAAGCAAACTGGAGACATCAGAGCACATCGGGGTGAAAATTGGACTCTTCTAAGAGACTCTTTTAAGCTATGTCTTTGTTTTGCAGTGCCACCTCGGGGCGTATGTTGCATTACTTAAACTGTTTCTGGAATTTTCTTCCTGCATCCTGGTTCAACAGTCGAATTGTACTTGTCTGGTCTCACCTTTGCGCCTGAACTTCAAATGTGGTCTTTGGAAGATGAGGAGGCTAAGCTTGTTGTTGCTATGGCAACACTGATGGTGTATATATGTGTGTGTGTGTGTGTGTGTGTGTGTGTGTGTGTGTGTGTGTGTGTATATGTGGGTGCGTGCTTGCAGGCCTTGTGAATTGTGCGTGAGGATGGAGGTAGGTGGAAGTGAGAACGTGTAAGAGAAGGGAGGTGTAAAAATGGATGAGCAGTGATTAAGGGTCAAAAACGTTTTGTTTGCCCCGGGAGAGCAGAATCCGCTATCGTCACTGCAGAACGGAAAAACAGACCAAAACACATCAGTCGTTCCAAAGGTCATTGCTCTGTTTACCAGGCTGTAAAATTTTTACTCTGTCATTGTGCAAGAAAGTGCCTGGAGGATGTAGCCTCTACTGTAAGCCCATTAATAAAACCATTGGAACTAGGAGTAAAATGCATGGAAATTTAGAATGCAGTAGTTTAATTATGTAGTCAATCAAAGCTAATACTTAGATTTTACAACAGCAATTTAGCTAAATGTTTAAAATTCAAAAGTTATTTAAGAAAGCTTATGCAGTAACAGCACGTCGGTAAATGACTGGATATTAAGAAATAAAGCGCCCAGATTGTATAACAGAGGTAATCTAAGCAGGAGGTAATTGTTAGAGAAATTTGTACATAAACAGTCTAGAATTTAGTGATTTGAAGAATATGGTGATATTCTTCAAGTCTATGTCTTGATATCTTAAAGTAATAGCCTTACTCTTTTATTTTAAGTTGGGTTCTGTGGAGTATTTATTAGCAGTCAGTGTCTGACCTGCAGTAAATAGTTCTCAAGGTCGTATCATTTTGGAGAAACATAAACAATGTTGCACTCTGATAAGTCTCTCTTCAGTTCAAACGTTTCGTTTTTGTTTGAACTAAGTTTTTTATGGGGTGCTGCATAGCTCAGCGGGTGAAGCAGGTGCACCATGTACTGGTCATTAAGGTCGTCAAAAAAAGGTAATCAACCTCATATAAAACAAAACTAATCTTGTTATAAATTGTAGAAAAAAGCAACATTTGACGGACAAGTCCCTCAAGAGACCCAAAGATTTTACTCATATCAAGATTTTTACCTTGAAATGAAAATACATATTTAGATGTTATCTAAATTTTTAATAATCCAGGTAATAATGACAGACCGAATTGTGCAAATGATATAGGTAACTTTCACATCCTTTAATGCCCTTTAAATGCTTAGGGTTTGGAGCAACATTGTGACTTTTTCTGACATCATGCCTGTAGAGTTAAATAGTATTAACCCTTTCTGTAGTCAAGATCTGAAACACCTTTATCTTTAAAAGAGCTTAAATATTAAAAAGACACGTATTCAGAATTGCCAACACTGCCATTAAAAATGCCCCAGGTCAGCCTTTTTTTTTCAAATAGCTCTGTTGGTTTCATATTAAACACAATCCTTATTTTTTTTTTTAAAACATTCTCAATTTGCACATCACTTTGACTATTTTTGACTAATTCTTGTATAAGATATGATCATTTTAATTTTCAGTTTAGTATAGTTTTTTCCATTGATAAATGCAGCTGCACAAAAACAGTGGGAGTAAATTTGGGTGGTTATATAACCTGGACCTGATAAGCCAGTTGTTTTAAAATGTAACCAGCACCTAGCAGGACAAGAGAAAGGATTAATTACATAATTTTCAACAAAAAGCTGAAATCATAGGGTTTATGATTGTTGATCCATGTGAAAATCTTCTCTTAGGTAAGCAAATGTGTTTTCTTTTAATCATTAATCAAAGTCTTTGCAGATAAATAATCATCCAAATGCATAAAACTTTAAATTGTATATTTGTAGCAAATTGTTCTTGTGTTTCCAATAAAAACAGTGTATACGATTTAGATTGCACTAAGAGGGTGTGATATGTTTTTTTGTAAACTCTGCTCTTCACCGCTGGCTGCTTTCATAAGCTTGTCTTTAAACAGTAATTACAGAAGAGGAAGAGTACTTGTGTCAGATGAAATTGGCTGTGCCCAGATGAAATCTCAAATGCAGTGAGGCGTTTCTAAGTTTATATCTGTGTGTGTTTGTGTGTTAGTGTATGTGTGTGTGTGTGTGTTTGTGTGTGTGTGTGTGTGTGTGTGTGTGTGTGTGTGTGTGTGCAACTCATACATACCACACGCAATGCTGAGGGGATTTAGTAAAACACGAGGTAGACTTTTTGTTGAAATGCCCTGGGTTTGTCATTTCTTCTCTCTAATCTAATTCCTATAAAAGCTGCTTATTAAAGATGTTGGAACCAACGTGTCTCCAGTCATGACTGACATTAATGTACTCCTTGCTCTGCCTGTCAATTTAGGAGAACGACCGTGCATTGGTTACGTTTGCAGATGCATTGTACTCTATCCATGTTCAGATGATGGATTGAACGATTGTTCAACCTGTGAGATGTTCAAAGCTCGGGATTTTAACCTAACACTGCTTTAAACTTCTCCACAACTTTATTCTTGGCATGTCTGCTGTTTTACTTGGCCTTTATGATGTTCACAAATGTTTTCTAACAAACCTCTGAGGCTTTATAGTTATACTGAGAATAAATTACAAGTGGACATGTGTACGAATTTTTTACGATTGATTTTTGAAGGCAAGTGCTTGGAATTAAAAAAAAAGGTTCAATTAAGGTTCAATAATAGTTTCAGCAATTTCTCAAGTTACTGATATTGAAAGGCACACATTAAGGATTAGCTGGTTGACAAGATTGATAATAGAACAGACGTCAGCTTTGAGAAATGTATTTGCATTAGATGGAGAAATGGGCACACCTACAGTAACTATTTCAGCCAGGATGGTCAGTGGGAGGTTCAGACCTCAGGATGTTAGTGCTGGTTTCCTGTCATTGTTGTTGGCGGAGGATTCTCCCACATCCTTCAGCTTGATCCCTTTCTGATCCAGCTCTCAAGGGCAAACAATTGATTCTCAGTTGTGGCTAAAAGTAAACAATTTGTCCTGCCGATGGTTTTGCTATTCTGACTCTGGTTACTATTAAAGTTACTGTGACAAAGCCAGGTTATTATCCCCTGTTTGTATAGTGAAGTGCCGTCTGACAGGATCAGATGTACTGCATGATTCATTCTGACCACCTGCAGTTTCTCACTTGGACATGAGTTGCGTTTATATTTGTTCTGTGTGGGTGTTTTACAGTGATGTGTATGCACATATTGATGTGGCCATGTTTGTATGTGCAAGTGCATTTGGGAGCAAATTCTATCTTGTTTATAAGACTTGCACTGTGGTAGAGTTTTGTGCAGTTCTGATTGCAACATGTTTCCCTTACGAGACACCAGAGGTATAGCTTGATATGTACCTCTAGTCTACAAAAAGCTTAATCAATTCTTCTGTTTATTAACACAAGCTAGATAAAGCAATACACCAAATGCACATATACAGCACTTCTATAATACTGCTATTAGGACCAGATCAGAAATCATGTAATGCTTACCCTCATAGTAGATGTGTCCTTGGTTGTGTAACAAATTCAAAGAAAATGTATGATCTGTTTAAGTTATTGTATTTAGAACTGTTCCCTGATTCAGTAAACACGTAAAAGAAACAGTTTGATGCACTAAATCAAACGTTAGTACTGTTAACCTTTCCTGTTTCTGTCCCCTGACCGTAGTCTGATGACACAGGGGAGACACTTTCTCCAGGGCCGAAGTTACTAGTTTCCTCGGGTTAACTCCCTCACTTATACGTTGCTGAGTTGAGCATGAAGAAACAGCATCAAAACACTGAGTTGTTGACGAGATTCGGGGTTCTTTTTAATGACTTTGCAGCACGTAAAAACACAGGGCTTACAGACTCATACACCGCTGCTCCGGTCGCCGTCTCTACCCACCCCACACACACAATAATATCGACGTCACTCCTTCACTCTTGATTCTCAGCTACGGCAGCACACAGCGCCACCTCTGTCCGGAGGAGTAATGTCAACATATTCCATACACACACACGAAACATACACCCCACACCTGAGCTTCTAATCACATATAGTTCAGGCAATTCCTGCAACAGTTTGAAAGCAGACAAAATGTTAAATAAATAAATAAAACAAAAGGTCTGAATACATTCCAGCTCCAGTAATAGTTCTCCACATGCAGAGAGCCAGTTTTTTTTTATTTAAGAAGGTCACTTTTGCTGCATTCTGTTCAGCCTTTCTGTTTTCTTCTAAAGTCTTGCTCTTTCTCACTTTCTCGCAGCCTGAATAAAAAGCTGATGTGTCTGTGCATGTTGTAGAAAATACTCTCTTCTTAAAAACTGATGTTAAATGGGTTCTTAAATGTTTTTACTTCCTCATGATACTGAGAATGGCCCATTTAAGAGTTCTTCTGTCAGTAACAGCGTCAGCACCAAAAATTGTTGTTACCTCAATCTGGTAGCGCTTATACATGAGGATTTCCTAAAGAAAGATTTCGATTACAATTACGTCTTTCCTGTTGCTGCCTTGACTTAAAAACTTAAAAGCTGACATGTGCCTTATCAGAGGTAATCATGGGGAAACCTAAAGTAAAGTGTGGTCATAAAAGATTAAATATCCACTAGCAATATTTTCTGAGATGTTCCTGCACATTATTTGCACCTCAAGAGAAAAAAAAATGTGAATAACATTGTAACTGGTTAAAGAAAGAAGGTGTTATTTTTCTATTGTTTAGATGTTTTATATATATATATATATATATATATATTTTTTTTTTTTTTTTTTTTTTAAACCAAACAGAGCAATAACAGGCAATAAGAAGAGGAAGAAACAAGGGTAGGGCAACAAAAATCCTCCGCTGGCCTTTAGTGGGGAGCCCTATCATTTTAACCCTTAGCCAACAAAGAAATCTCTGTGAGATTTTTTGTGTCAGCTCATGTTCCCATGTTATGTTGCTTAAATGTCAAACGATACTGAACAAAAGCTTCCTCCAGTAAATGTTCAGAATCAGTTGAATAGGTGAAGGACATTGCATTGTTTTATTAATCAAGGTGACAGCAAATAATCAACCTGCAGAGTGCTTCACAATATGCCATCATGGCCATTCACAGCACTGTCTCCTGCTGAAACATTTGTGACATCAGCCCAAACAACAGAGCCAATGTCTTCAGGTCAGGAGTGGAACCTGAACCCTTTCTGTGGCTGTGTGTTGGTGGTGACTGGGTCTCATGGGATACTGGACAGAGACTTCACAATGGGGCATTCCAAGTCCCCACTTCATTATGCGAAAGGTTTATCGCCCTTGTTGGACAATGAGCTGGAGGGTCGCCCCGCCCTGTAGGGGTTGGAGGGGGAAATTACTCAACCCTCACCCTGTAATACTTTCAGCCCCTTTCTATTTATATCCAGAGTCAATTTCCTGTCGAATGCACTGTTATTTTTGAGGCTCTAGTATTGATTTAAAGAAACAATATTATTGTGGATAAATTGGTAGAAAATGTAAATGATATTATTTATTGTTTACCAAAGGCTAAGTTATTTGCTAGACTGTGGTCACTCCAACATTATTTTCCAATTTGGGGCACAATTACCATGTTGAGGCCAACGGGCATCATTTCATTAAATTAGAAATTTTCCCACATTGAATTTCCAACTTTCTTTTCAAGATGAGCCAGAAGAGCTGATGATTGTCTTTTTTTAATATATCCATTATTGTTTAGTGAGAGGAGTAATACCCAGAAGGGAAGACAAAGTATATTGGGTTCTGCAGAGCAGATGTGACATAATTGTTTTTAGTAGCCCAAATTTGGGCTTTCAAACCTATCTGGGATTATATTTTTGTCCTGTATAAGTCACAACACATGGCTCACTGTCCCTTTGCAAAACATAACAGTTACATCTACATTCTAAAGATTCACTGGGATGAGAGTACCAAGTAAAACAAAAAATGGTGAAAAAGAATAGATCCTTCCACCTACCATTTCCAGACCCATCACCCCTGTAGTAGTGAGATAAATGTCTGTCTAAATGGTCCCACACAAAAACAAATCTGAATCTATAACTTTACAGCACAGGCTCATAAGTGAACCAGTGTTAGAACCCAGACAAGTGAGCCATGAATCGCGTTGCTTCCAGGGTCTTTGGTTTTAAAACTGTCACAGCAAGGCCACAGGAACAGAGGCCCAGTTCTGCTTGTTTTCAACAAACCCTGATTGCTCAGCTTTTTCAATGTCACCACTTCTATTTTTCATGTTACCCTGTTTCCACGATGAACTTAATTATTTTTACATTTATCCATGTGACTGTTTTTATGGTGTATAAATGGATGACCCTGCTACTGGGTGGATTTCATGCAATCCTGATTAAAATAAACAAATCTGAGCAAATTCCAAAACAAAGATCTTTAACTGATGAACTGGGCCTCACAAAAGTATTCAAACTTTATTTTCAAATTTTGTCATGTTAACACAGCAAACTTCAATTTATTTTGTTGAGATTTTATGTGATAGGCCAACACAAAGTAGTGCATAATTCAGAAGTAAAATGAAAATGTTATATGTGGTGGTGACAATTCTTAGTCATATAGGACATGGTAAATCCAAGGTTAAAAACAAAACAACTGGACAGTTGTTCAGTTTTTCGCCTTTTCTTTGCAAAACAGATCAAGCTCAGACGGATTAAATGAAGAGCCTTTTTGTAAATAGGAATTTTCTTGCCGCAGATTGTTAATTGGACTTTAGTCTGCACTTTGACTGAGCCATTGCATCACATGGATATCCTTTGATCTAAACCAGTACATTGTAGCACTTACAGTATGTTTAGCACCCCATTATCAAGTCTTCTGCAGCCTCCAACAGGTTTTCTTTCAGGATTACCCAGCATTAACTCCATCCATCATC
The DNA here is from genome assembly GCF_021462225.1 of Girardinichthys multiradiatus. Lineage (NCBI taxonomy): Eukaryota > Metazoa > Chordata > Actinopteri > Cyprinodontiformes > Goodeidae > Girardinichthys > Girardinichthys multiradiatus. Next base: position 6,450,994 of record NC_061817.1, on the reverse strand, counting down.
CAATATGTCTCTTTTAAGGGATATCCGACCCTTGCATGTCCAAATCAAGAGCTGTGTCCGCATTCTTGGCACGAAGTCAAGCCTGTTCCCAGCGCTGGACTCCGTCAGGGTTGCCCCTGTCACGATCCTGTTTGTGGTGGTCATGGGCAAGATCTCAAGGTGTTGTTGTGGATATTAGGGTGTCTGGTTTGAGAATTTCCGGATCTCTTCTTTTACAGATGATGTGGTTATGTTGGCTTCTTTAGGTCATGACCTTCAGCGTGCTCTGGAGCAGTTTGCTGATAAGGGTGGAGCAGCGAGCGTCAGGTTCTCTAAACCTGAGGTCATGGTTCTTAACCAGAAAAAGGTGGACTGCCCCCTCTGGGTTGGGGGTCAGTTTCTGCCTCAAGCGGAGGAGTTTAGGTATCTTGGTGTCTTGTTCATGAGTGATGGTTTGATGGAACAGGAGTTGGACAGATGGATTAAGTTTCGTCTGCAGTTATGCGAGCGCTGCTCTGGTCATTTGTGGTGAAGTAAGAGCTGAGCCAAATAGCAAAACTCTAGATTTACTGGTCCATCTGCGTTCCAACCCTCACCTATGGTCATAAGATTTGGATCATGACTGTAATAATGAGATCCCGGATACAAGCAGATGAAATCGGCTTCCTGCCTTAGAGATGAGGAGCTCTGTTATCTTTGCAAGCACTGCTTCTCCACATTGAAAAGAGTCAGTTTAAGTGCTTTGGGCATCTGATCAGGATGCCCACTTGACGACTCCAATTGGATGCTTTCCAAGCACGTCCTGCTGGGTGGAGACCTTGGAGAAGCCCAGAACTTGCTTGAGGGACTATATATACCGTCTGGCCTGGTAATGCCTTTGGTCCCCCCAGAATGAGCTGGAGAATGTCATAGAGAGGGAGAGGGACAGACGGGCCGACGGACGGATGGATAGCATCTTCTAGCCAACTCTGACCAGTTTCAGTAAGCATCCCGATTGCATGATGCTGCCATCACTGTGTTTCATAGTGGGAACAGAGTAATGAGGGTTTTAGTGCAGCACTACTTTTCCTCATAGTCCTACTCTTGTAAGCCCAAAAAAATCAATTTTGGTCAATTCTGACTATAACACCGTGTTCCACATGTTTGCTGTGTCAGCTACAAGGCTTGTAACTACTTTAAACCAAACTTCTTATGATTTTATTAACACAATGGCTTTCTTCTTGCCATTCTTCCATAGAGGCCAGTTTTGTTGTAGGGGGCTTTGTTCCCCTCTCTCCTAGCCTCCACCTGGTCCAGTGGTCCAGCTTGAAATCCAACACCCCCATCCTGGCTTAAAAAACGATCTACTCCAAACAACCCAAAAGCACAAAAATGTGTGCTGTGCCTTAGAATGACCAAGGTTCAACATTTATTGACTCTGACCTTGAGGCTGTTAATCTTCATCAGAGGGTGCTCATGACAATCACAAGGACCACAAGGCTTATGGTGTCCCGTGTCACTGAATAACCATGGTGCTTTGCTGCATGTCACTTTAGTGGTTATTGTTTATGCTGATCAAAGAGTCCAAACTGCTGAGAGAGCTGTCTTATTTCATTTGAAGACAGGGGGAAGGGGGGTAAAGTCTACACAGAGAGCTGACTGAGGAATGGCAGCTCACCATTAGCGTGACACCTTGTCACTGATGATCTACAGAAAGTGTGATTTCAAAGCAAGACTGCTGTTCTGGATGAAGATGAACTGCTGATATGCACCACTGTGGCTTTAAAGGAAAATTTAGAAGGACACTTTGAAATAAATGCTATTTGGTTGTTTTTTTTAGATGCGTGCTCTTCTTCTAATTTTTATGCCTGTAGTCAAATTGGCTGAGCATGAGGGAAAGTATGAATTAAGTGGATGGCTGATTGACAGGGCTGCAGCAGCTGAAATCTCACACTTGGATTGCTTCCTTTATGCCAGAGACTGCATGGTTTACAGCCCCAGCTCTCCTCCATTTAACATTATCAGCACAGCAAGCTGCATAATGCAAAATGACTGCTGGCTCAGTCGGAAAGTGATAAACATGATTGGTGTTTATCATAGCATTTGCCGCTCCCTGAAGATTCATCATATAAGTCAAGCTTACTTGGAACTCAGAACTGAAGATCCTGCTTACCTGTTGATATGCAACATATTTTAATTGCTATTGAGTGTGGATGATTTTTGGCCCATTGTTTTAGTCCTGACTGAAATGTTTTAGAGATAATCACATAGATTTCGAAAACATTATCTAAAGTCAAATAATTAACTGTAATAAATTTCTCTTTCAAATGTTCCTTTTTTTCAACTTTGTCAGCATTTATTTAATTGTTTTGTTTAGGACACCATAAAACAAATCAAGACTCAACTAGTTACTTAAAATGAAGGCATTACACATCATGCTTTGAATTGGTTTGCATGTTATATGTGGCTGATATTATGTTCTCAGGACATATAAGATCCTTATGTTGTCCCCTCCACACTTAAAACCTTGAGATAAATTAATCTTCTATTGTAGTGGCATGATATTACAGTAAAACATTTAAAAATATCCAGACACAATATACATATTTTGCTTAATCAATGGTTCCACAATTATTATACCCACAGCAAGTCCTGAAAATGAAGTATAATCAAAGCATTTCTTGATTTCTGCTTGACTTCTTTGAATTGATCTAGAGTGTCTAGGAACTTTTAAGTTGTGACTTCCTGTTTCTCTGGAGTGTAAATATGATCTGATACAGAGGCCCATTTCACTTAGCATCTCTTCAAAATGGGAAAGACAAGAAAATATGACACTTAACTATATATGAAGTCTGACATACAGACTCATAAAAACAGTGGGGATTTTTCTTTGGTTAGGTAAGCATTTTATAGCATGCATTATCCAACACATACAAATAAGGGGCCAATACATTCAATGAGAGTTTTACCCTCACTTTGTGTAAAAAAAGGCTAGGCTAGCAACATTTAAAAATGTATAAGGCGGCCATCTTGGATTTTGAAGGTTGGAGTTGGGGAAATTCCTCTGATTTTACAGATGTATGTTTTTGCAAGTTTTCCTATAAGGAAATAAATATTATGACTGTTTCACTATTGGTGTGTAACGTTGTAAGCATATAGGAGAGATAAATGTGATTTATTGACATAATATTGAAGAATTGTTCAGTGCCCTTATTGATACTAGTTTTTTTGTCAAACAACCAGGCCACTAGGGTAGATTCTTCTGCTTTGTATGTGTGTGTGTGTGTGTGTGTGTTTGTGTGTGTGTGTGTGGTCCATATTTAGTTGGTGAGTTTTTGATAAAAAGCTCTTTGGTTCAATCAGTAGTGTCAAAAAAAGGTTGGGTACAAACCACAGCAACCCATGTTTGTCCTCAGGATGCTTGTTGATGTGCGGTAGCAGAGGAAATAAGTTCAAAAGATGTCCTCTTTGTGTTTATGCGATAGGAAAAATACAAAACAAACACAAAAGGCATTTTCTGGAACCATAAAAGGGTAAAAAAAAATCATTGTGACTGTCCAATGTTTAAACTTGTCTTATCTTTTGCAAAAAAAAAAAAAACAAGAATACAAGCTATTCCTACTGTTCAATTTTAGGTGCCATTATCTCAAACGGAACTTTGCCTTATTGTGATATGTCCTTTCTATCAGAGCTTCCTGAGGAAACCCAGAACAGACCTTAACAACTTCACATCAGACCATGTGGATGACTGCTCACTGCATCTCAAAACACAAAGCATGAGCTGAAGCTTAAGATTTATTTCTATTTTTTATTTGTGAGGAGGAAGAATTAAAAAAAAGTTTTGTTTGATTTTCACATGAAGTATTCTCATATATGAGGTTTCTGGAGACAGATTACAACTGCATGACAATCTGCAGCACACAATGATAAAAATGGGTTTTTGAGTCAGTGGAAACAAATAGTAAACCAAAGGCTTGCCATTTATTTAGTTGTTCGGTGACCTCAGTTGAACTTTTTACCAGAATGATGTCAGTGTTTTAGTACTTTAAAGGGTATCATGTCCTATGAGTAAGGTTTTACGTTGGATTTTCAGCCCCATCCCCGTGTTGTATGACACTCAAACAAACACAAACCTCATGTTCAGATCTCTTGCTCTCTAGTTTTCTCATGGTGCTTGGGTTTTCTTTCATTATCTTATCGTCCACCCTGCGGAGCTAACAGATAATGCCAGACATGTCTAGAGATCCACCAGTCAGAGTTTTTGTGGGTGATTTCCAATCTAAAGTTTTTGTAAAGCTTTGACCTAAGAATACTGATTTTAACTAGTCTAACTCCAATTTCTGTTTAACAACTATAATATAAGAACAGTATTCAGAATGTAAAGCAAACACAGAACAATAATGGGGTTCCGATTTTAAGATGTCTTTAGCGTGATTAGCTAATTTAGCAATTTAGATACTTATCTTAGCTCTGAACTTCCCAAAAGGCTGTCAAACATTTCCAAATGTATGTTCCATAACAAATGTAGGTTGGAAACTCAAAATGATAAAATAAAGCAACTTTGCCATGATACGTTCAGCTTTTCTGTTGTCTCCTGAAAGTCTCACTCTTCTGTAAGGCAAGTTGCCATTGGCTGTCATTTATCTGCTAAATTACATCACTATTTGCATAATTATCCAGGTGCATGCCATTGTAACAGATGCTATTGGAGACAGAAATAATTTTATGTGATTAACACAAAATGAGTAAAAAAAAACAAACATTTTGAATATGTTCAAAAGTACAACAAAATTATTTTCTGTTGATTCTAACTAATCTTAATGTTAAAGTTGTAACTGTCCCTCTTTATCTGGGCCTGGAGCTGAAAAAATGACCACAAAGAAATACCCCGGCAGAGCTAGATAGGATTTTGTTTGTTTATAAATTTATTTTTAAATTATTAGTTTTCTTAGGCCTGGCTTCTGTTTTAACCTTATGATCTATTTAAGAACCAACAACAACAAACAAGAAAAGCAGTTTGAAAGCACGTTTGTTTTCAAAAGCATATGCATGGTTGAATATAATCACAGAAAGTATATCAATTGGAAATGTGACTTAAACTTTAAAGAATGCATAAAAATAACAACTATAAGGTCAGATTGTTTAGTTAGTGTTGTTCAACTGGAATGTACTGTATGCTTCTTCAAGATTCTCCAGATGTTCCTGTCTCTGCAGCTACATGTTTATTTAAAATAAGAACTACACAGAGTGCCGTGAACCCAGAGCAACAGGATAAAAAGCTCTCCAAAAGGCTTCAATAATACCAGAAAAATATTTTTTCACTGGTTGCTTTTTAAAACGGAGTGCTCATTTGGGTCTAAAACTTGCTAAATAAAGTGGCAAAGCCATGTTATTGAAAATCGATTTCTTTTAGCATCTTAAATCTCTGAGCTGCCTCCGCCTTCAATTCAAGCCCATCACAAAACTGAAAATAGTTAATTTTGAATCTTCTTCACTTGGTTGCAATTTCCAGACTGTTGGTGGGTGTGCCACCTGGAAAAACACAAGGATGGTGCATTTACTTATAGAAAGAAATAATTGTGTTTTGTTTTGGACCTGCCATTCACAGATCAGCGCAGATTGAGCTGAAAATCATCCAACAGCTGACTTGTGCATTTTTCAATTTGTAGAAACTACTTGGAAGAAGCTATTTGCAATATGTGAGCTCTCGCATATCATACATGATTTGTGATCATATTAATCTTATTTTGTAGACATTAAATATATTGATGCACACAAAGGCAGGAGCTTAGGTTGATTTTTAAAGCAGACAGGGAAATATTGAGTGTTACAGCTGTGGCACTGGACTCCATGGTCCTTGGTGGGCACCCCAGCTGACATTAGAGATCCTGTGACTTGGGACAGGATGCAACACACTCTGGCAAAGACAACAGAGGACAGTTTGTGTCGCTGGGGAGTGGAGGGCCTAGGAATCTCCACGCGGGTCGGCAGTCTGTGGAATCTGCTGAACACACACAAGCCGGGATAGGAATCCAAGACACTGGCAAATGTGATTGTACTTCAGCTGTTCAGTGCTTTAATGTGACAAGCAGATAATGTCCATTAAAACATAATGTTTCTGAGGAATCATGTTTATTAAAACTGTGTTGGACCTATCCGTCAGAACTGACTGATCCAGCAGCATGTCTTATACTGCAGCGTCTTATCAATGCAAATACAGACAATCAGTGCTCTATCGTGTACACTGAACAGAGCATTCATTTCTTACAGTCTCAGTCTTGGCCAGCTCAGTTCAGTAGCATTTGTATAATCCTTGACATTTATTTGTTTTAGTTTTCTTCCTAGATCCAAAATCATGTGAAGAAATATGATATGTGGAAGGAAAACAGACTGAATTCTTCACCTATGCTGCTTACTCAGGGTTTGTTTGGTTATGCAAAGCCTACAGAGGGGCTGTGAAAATCCCTAATTTTCCGTTGTAACATGACACACAATAATACAGCATAATCTCCCCTGTTCAAAGCGCTTCATCTCTGAGGTATCTAAAAATATAATCCCCAACATCTTGGCTTGCTTATCAATATTTGCTGCAGTTTGATGAAAGATCAAATTCAAACGCTGTCTTTTTAGGCTTTGTGAAATGTTCCTCCCAGAATTAAAGCATGTTTTTGAAATGAACACAATCAATGGCACTCATACTTTCCCTTTGAGAAGAGAGGAAGTGAAGCACAGGAACCGTTGACACATCTTTCCTCAATATTCTTCCGTCTGTTGGCTCAATTTCCTAACTTGAAAGAGAAATCAGCACGAAGACAAGTACCACTGAAACCCATACTTTACGCACAGTGTCGTGAGAATAGAGGGTTTCGATGATTAGCACGTATGGGTTGTCAGGAAACAGTGAATCAAAGGAGGTTTTAATTTTGCTTTTTGTTTTAATTTAAGAGATGATGCTTTACTGGGTTGAACATTGTATGAAAATGGTGCAAAGGGCTCTTGCAGGATTGAGGGAACGTCAATAACTGGCAAAAACAATCTACTAATTTAGACACTCTGACGCAAAATGAAGCATAAGAAGGAGACTCCACCTTTTTGTTCGCTCTGTAATTTTACTTGCATCTTTGTAATTTAAAGCACTCATATAAAGCCAGACAAAACAAGCTTATATATACAGCACTATTCATACACAAGGTATTCACAGCACTTTACACAAAATCAAAGGAAAAACATTCAAATGACAAAACCTTACAATTGTTAAAATTATAATTTTAATTTAATCACTGCAGAGAAACCAAATAGTGCCTCTTGTTGTTTAGCAGGTCTCTGATAACTTGAGGGATCTAGATGGTTCATACATGTGAAGCAACTTAAATTTTATTTTGGCCCAAGACTTTTTAGTGCCTTATATATCAGAATTTATAAATCTATCAATTTACATACAGGGAGCCAGTGTAGTGATATAAAAACCTTGCTGCTGAATAAGTTGAAAGATCTTGTATAACCATTAGAAGTGTAATAAATCTGTTAACATTCCTGCTGAAGCGGTGAAAAAGGACTTGATTAAATGTTTAACATTTTTTTTCCTTTTAGACCTCAAATGGAGGTGGATTTATCACATGTAAACTGTTGTTTTGAACACATTGGCTGTAATGGATTAAACAAAGAAAAAGACAGTGAAAGTATTTCGAAACGATATCTGGAATAGTACTTTAAGTCCGCTAGACTGTTTCCCCGGTTTTCAGTGTTAATGGTAATTTATCCTTCAGGCTGAATTATCTTCTCATTCTCTTTGTTTATGCTGAAGTTAAGCTTTCCTGCTTTAGTAAATTTGTAAATCACATCATGGAAGAAAGCACATCTTTTTTCTGCATTTCTCAAAATTCAACTTGCTTGGCTGAGGATATTTGTGGTCAGGAAGATGAGGAGAAGTGGCAGCACCCCCTCATCATCAAAGGTTAAGAGAGGCTCTACAGAGCCCAGCGGGCCTGAGTCTTATCAGTTTGAGCTACTGACTCAAGGTGCTGACTCTGCGATGCCCAAAGCCAGCGCTACCGAGGCAGTGGAGAAGCATTTCCAACACCTGACTCGCTACGGGGTGTGTCGGAGTGAGATGGTTTTACCCAAACGCGGGGGCTGTGACGTAAGCATGTACCAAGCGGTACTGTTTGAACCAATTGGAAAATTCAACTGCAGTAACCAGCGTTCAACCCAAAGAGGGCAGCACTTAGACGGTTTTAGAGCAAATATTGCAGAATTTAACAACTTTACATGAAATTAAGAAAAATAGCACAGTAACATAAAGATAGCACACTTAAGGCCAAGTTTATACAGTTTATCTGCTGAAAAAAGTTGATTTGGGGTTTAGTTCCTCTTTAATCTCAGTTAATTCATGATTTAACATTGAGGACAGTTTTCCAGGCTGGTGGTTGCTTTGGATAGCTTTCCACCTTTTAATGAATAAAATTATAATTTTAAAACTGCATTTTGTATTTACTCAGGTTATTTTTGTCTGATATGACATTTTGGTTGATGACTTTTAGCTGACTCTTATATTAAGTCAATTTAACCTCAGACGTTAAGTTTTCTGTTTCTGTCAGCCGTTGGGTCACAGGCATCCAGGTTTATTAAACACAAGTATGGTGCTACCAGTTTTGTCTGCAACACCACATGAAATTAGGTTCTTAGTATTGCATCCTCCAGTATAAAAAGTGTGGCATTTATTGGTTTCCATTTCTGTATTCTATAGCTGTTCCTCCAAACATTCTGACTTCCGTTGAACCTGGCTGTGAATTTCACATTGTAGGTGCTTTCTTAGGCAGAAAAACAGGGCAGTTTGATGGATGTGGGAGGGGTGTTAGCTCAGAACGGCCGGCTTATACAACACAGTGAAGTGACACTCACTCAATACTTTGTACATTACAGAACAAACTGTTGTGTCAGGCTGCCTCAGTTATTGAAATGTGTACAGTTAATGGTTTTAAGTGCTTTTAATCAGGCAAGGGAGGGAGTGAGCACTTGTTCTGTTGTGTGAGGGAGGGTCAGGTCAGCTGTGACCATGGTGACAAAGATCACCTTGACTCTCGTATACGCTGAAGCTCTTGCATTTTGCTCATTACATTGCATGTCCTCTGATGACACAACAAATTAACCCCCCTGAAGCTAAAATAAAAAATGAGCTAAAATAAGTTAAAATTAGAACTTGTTAGATCTCAACAGCGGAAGGGAGGTTCTGGGATCAGGCTGAAGTTTTTTTTCTGGATGACGATACTCTTCCTGCCATTGCAGAGCAGGATTGGCCGAGACGGAGATGGGAGAGGCGGTCAGAGGTCAACACCCAGTTCCCGGTCCCTTTTCCGTAGAGCCTCCTTCACAAATACTCCAGAAAACCTTCCCCACAGACCTCCAATCACAGACCCCTATCCTTCCTGGCTAGCACTCGGAATCACGTGGGCTGAAAACGGCCGCTAAACTTTACCCCTGATTGTTGAAAACACAACGCACAACACATCAGCATGCAGCAGCAGCCACCTGCATGTTCACCCTCGGCTTTATATTCATGGTAAACGACTCATAGGAGCTCTCCGTCATCTTTGTGCCCCTTGTTCTCTCTGAACCGACACCCATGGTGAAAGTATTTTATATATTTTTCTTAATGGGTTGACCTGTTGTGGCACTCCTGCAGGTCAGATCACTAACATGTTTTCTACTACAGGAGGTGCGCAGTGAGCTGCGGCCACGTCTCTGTGCGATCCAGCGAGGGCCCAACGGATATGGCTTCAACCTGCATAGCGAGCGGGCGCGGCCGGGCCAGTACATCAGAGCAGTGGATGAAGACTCTCCAGCTGAGAGGGCCGGCCTGCAGCCCCAGGACAGGATAGTAGAGGTAATTTTAAAAGGCTGAAGTACTTTGATGCCACACAGGGCTGTAAATCACCACAGGTAATAAATGGAGACATTATTAAGCACCATTAAAACTAACTAGATGTCTGATTGGATCAGTCCTGTAATAGTCATATAGAAATAAAGTTTAAAGTTGACCAGAAAACATTCTCACAGGCATATCCTGATTAGTCTTGCATACTTCCGCTCTCGTCAGGCTGGGGTTTCTTGGACAAAAATGGAGAAGAATTGTTTGTTGTGTAATCAGGCCTCACCTACAGTGTGGTTAAGGACTGAAAGCCTTTTATGTTCCTTGTTCTGGACCTCTCTGTGATCCACTGACGTTTACATGTAAGGGAATGAAATGATGTCTTCTATATGAACCAGTTTCAACTGTTCTTAAATGAAGTAAAGATAAAGTGATTTAAAAAAAATTACATTTAGAAATTTGAATGCGTCTTGCCAATTTTGAGTAGTCTCAAATGTGTAGCAGATTCTGGCTGGGGGTATGAACCTGCTGAACAGGCAACAAGAAAAACTAGTTGGGCAAAAAAAGAAGAAAAAAGGAAAGCGAGTCAGGGACTATTTGCAGCCTTCAGAGTGATTTTGGGTGGCCCTCAATCACAATTCAAGAAAGGCCTAAATGTGGTTTGCTTACTCAGGCGATTGATGCAGATACACATTAAAAAGAAATGTTGGGGTGCAAATTTGACTGAGATACAGAAAAATATAAATCTTCTTAAAATGGAAAACATAAGGTGCAATATTAATCTTTTGTCAGAGATGTTTTGTTTTAATTTCATTTCATTTCATTGTAAATAGGACAGCAAACATCTCGTGACTTTTACAAAGAAGCAGACTTGGGCTCTCCCATTTATTGAACTTGGCAAAGTAAAGCAAGAATGAGCCATATTCTGGTTTTGTTGCTAGAAAAAGATGATTAACCACAAAAAATTAGGATATTGTTTTTTGTAACCATGCAAGCCTGCAAGACCCTTTTTATGTTTCAAATCTGCAGTGATTTATAGATCTCTTTTCTGCAGAAATCAAACTACTTTGTTTGTTTCATTAAAATATTGTGTGTTTCTTTTATTGTTGAGCAAGTAAAAATAAAATGATAAAATGGCTTTTGCAATTTCTGTTAAAAAAAAACATTTAGTGGCCTGCGAGTACTTTCTACTTGACAAGTTATTACATAATATATTTACAGTACCCTCCAAATTGTTCTGACACCACTGGTAAAGTTATGTGGACATATTTAAAATAATAATATCTTTCATTGCATAAGCATAATGCATACTGTGTGTTATAAAAACAAAAATCCCATTAAGGTCCTATTTTTTAGACAAAGTCAACCTTCCTAATAGCCTACTCTAAAATGTATATAACTAAACCGTTCTTATTTATACTTTTTAAAGTGATAAGTATTAAATGGATTTAAATTAGCAATCTATGACATCCTGAATCCCTGGGGTGTACAACCAATGTGAGACAGAAGCTCATTTCCCTCACTGTTCAAAATGGGAAAAACCCAAGAACATGCCTCTAAACGAATGGATATACAGGTCCTTCTCAAAATATTAGCATATTGTGATAAAGTTCATTATTTTCCATAATGTCATGATGAAAATTTAACATTCATATATTTTAGATTCATTCGCACACTAACTGAAATATGTCAGGTCTTTTTATGTCTTAATACGGATGATTGTGGCATACAGCTCATGAAAACCCAAAATTCCTATCTCACAAATTTGCTTGAGTCTCTCAACGTTCTCTTCATAATATCCCACAGATTCTCTATGGGGTTCAGGTCAGGAGAGTTGGCAGGCCAATTGAGCACAGTGATACCATGGTCAGTAAACCATTTACCAGTGGTTTTGGCACTGTGAGCAGGTGCCAGGTCGTGCTGAAAAATGAAATCTTCATCTCCATAAAGCTTTTCAGCAGATGGAAGCATGAAGTGCTCCAAAATCTCCTGATAGCTAGCTGCATTGACCCTGCCCTTGATAAAACACAGTGGACCAACACCAGCAGCTGACACGGTACCCCAGACCATCACTGACTGTGGGTACTTGACACTGGACTTCTGGCATTTTGGCATTTCCTTCTCCCCAGTCTTCCTCCAGACTCTGGCACCTTGATTTCCGAATGACATGCAGAATTTGCTTTCATCTGAATAAAATACTTTGGACCACTGAGCAACAGTCCAGTGCTGCTTCTCTGTAGCCCAGGTCAGGCGCTTCTGCCGCTGTTTCTGGTTCAAAAGTGGCTTGACCTGGGGAATGCGGCACCTGTAGCCCATTTCCTGCACACGCCTGTGCACGGTGGCTCTGGATGTTTCTACTCCAGACTCAGTCCACTGCTTCCGCAGGTCCCCCAAGGTCTGGAATCGGCCCTTCTCCACAATCTTCCTCAGGGTCCGGTCACCTCTTCTCGTTCTGCAGCGTTTTCTGCCACACTTTTTCCTTCCCACAGACTTCCCACTGAGGTGCCTTGATACAGCACTCTGGGAACAGCCTATTCGTTCAGAAATTTCTTTCTGTGTCTTACCCTCTTGCTTGAGGGTGTCAATAGTGGCCTTCTGGACAGCAGTCAGGTCGGCAGTCTTACCCATGATTGGGGTTTTGAGTGATGAACCAGGCTGGGAGTTTTAAAGGCCTCAGGAATCTTTTGCAGGTGTTTAGAGTTAACTCGTTGATTCAGATGATTAGGTTCATAGCTCGTTTAGAGACCCTTTTAATGATATGCTAATTTCCAATAAAAGACCTGAATATTTCAGTTAGTGTGCAATGAATCTAAAATATATGAATGTTAAATTTTCATCATGACATTATGGAAAATAATGAACTTTATCACAATATGCTAATATTTGAGAAGGACCTGCATAGGTGAAACTAAACATTGTATCAAGATATATATCCTTTTTTTTTCCATGTCTGAGATTAAATTAGATTAAGTCAGAACGGGCAAAATTACTTCTATTTGCTAAATGTCAAAATAATAGGGGATTTTCTTAAAATATCTTTCTTCAGATTCTAAAAGTTTACATACTCTAAGTTTACTAGACACTTAAAAATTTGGGAAAGCCCAAGTGATGATGTGACGGTTTGGTAAGGTATTTGTGCTAATTGGAGACACACCCCAACACACTGCTTCCTTCTGTTACACCATGAAAAAATCAAAGGAAATCAGACAAAATATCAGAAAGAGAACTTTGGACCTTAACAAATCTGGTTCAGCCATAGGTACAATTTACAAATACATAAAGGTGCCACATTCATCTTTTCTGTGTCTTTGAGAGGAATGTCTTTAGGTGGGAAATATGTGCATCGGCAGCAGGAAAAAGCAAAAGCCTTGTGAAGATGATGCTGGTAAGTCCCGCATCGGCATGAGCTGAAAGGCCACTCGGAGAGGAAGAACCCATTGCACCAAAAGCAATGTAAAGAATCCTGATTACAGTTTGCAAATGCACTCAGGGACAAACTTCATTTTCGGAGACACGTCCTGTGTTCTGCTAAAACTAACATTTCAGTGTTTGACCATAATGGCAATTGTTACATTTGGAGGAAAGAGAGGCAAGCATGCAAGCCTGAGAACAGCATCCCAACAGTGAAGTATGGGGGTGGCCATATCATGTTGTGGGGTATTTTGCTGCAGGATGGATTGGTGCACTTCTGTCATGAACTGAAAATTACATTATATGGAAACATTAAAGGAGCATCTTAAGACATAGGCCTGTTAAAACTAAAGCACAAATGGGTGTTTCAAACTTAATAAATTAGTTACAAATTGTTTTAAGGACAACTAACCTTGATCTCAGTCCCACCAAAACTTTATGGGCAGAATTGAAAAGTTGTATTATCAAGGTAGCTTAAACACCTTTCTGTTCCACCAGTTCTATCAGGAGGAATGGACCGAAACTATTTTGATAATCTTGTGGAAGGAAACCTAAAATGTTTGTCATACAAGAGCAATGCTACCAAATACTAAGGGAATTTGTATAAAAACGTCTAACTTTCAATGTCCCTAGAGCCAGCCTAAGCATTGGGTCATCGAGGTCTCCACCTTCGTCCGCTGCCTGATCTTCTTTGCACCAGTCCCTCATGGTTCCCCCTGCAGGGGGTGGGCCCACTGGGGGTTGGCCCAGTGTCTCTTGTTCGGGCTTGGCCCGGCCAGGTCCCACGAGGAGCAACCCAGACACCAGGCACTCTCCGACGAGTCCCGACTCCAGGCCTGGCTCCAGGGTGGGACCCCGGCTCCGCCGTACCAGGCGGCATCACGTGCCTTGATTTTGTGGTCCTTATGAAAGCGTCTTGAACCATGGGGGTCTGACCCATAACCCAGAGCCATGTTTGCCATGGGAGACCCTACCAGGGGCATTTAAGCCCCAGACAACATAGCCTCTAGGATCATTCGAGCACTCAAACCCCTTCACCACGTTAAGGTGGCAGTTAAAGGAGGGGTTAAGGTGGCGGTTCAGGGGGGGGCCTGGGACGCCAGGTAGGGAGTTCCGAGAAGAGGCCCAGGGGACGGCCCAAGACACGCTGGAGGGACTATGTCTCTCGGCTGGCCTGGGAACGCCTTGGGCTCCCCCCGGAGAAGCTGGAGGAGGTATCTGGGGAGAGGGACGTCTGGGCGTCTCTAATGAGTCTGCTGCCTCCAAGGCCCAGTTCCTGTTGAAGCAGAAGTAGTACATCTAACTTTGAAAAAAAGTTATAAAAGTTTCTCTAAATAACTATCTATAATATTATACAGGTGCTTAGCAGAAAAATAATTCAGATAATCTTAACTGACTAAAATGAGGGAAGGTTTAGTCTAATTTGATCCCAGGCAATGACAGTCAACATGTCAACAAATAGCTACATGAAAATATATCTGCCTAAAATGGCTCATATCTACTGTCAGAGTAATAAGTTTTAGGCAACTGGAGCAGTGACATTAAGCTCCTTTAAGGGTTTTTACACCAGGATTGCCCTTAAATGTGGCTCTGTAGCTTTAATGGTTTGCAAAAGTTAAGTTAGTAAATGTACGGAGAAATTATCTATTACTAAGATAGGATAAACGACTGAATTTCCTCCTGTTTTTTCCCCAAGTCAGACATCAAACCAAAGTTTGTAAAAATTAGATTTTATTAAATGTCATTTTTAATTTGCATCTGCAGCTATTATGGCACTATACAGTTTCCAGAACTAAATAAATATACCGCTTACTGTCAGAATGAAATGAAACTTTGCCCAATATAAGGTGAGGTTAAATACTTAAATCCTAAATACCTTTAATCCAACCCTGCAAAGGCTGGGTAGGTCTGTGGACTCTAAGAATCCTCAGTCAGACTTAAATAAATAATCACTGTTATGCAAATTTTCAAAAGGGCGATTGCTTTACATCACACCTAAGAAACCTTCGGCCAAATCTACATAGAAACCGAATTTCAGAACAAGTTAGATAGGAGAAAAAAAGGTAGGCATGCAGAAAAAATGACAATATTGCAAGAAAAACAATGTCACCACATGGTTCAGTCAGAGCATGGTCTGGTGCATGCCTCCTTGCAAATAATACAACACCTAAAAATAAGAAACACTACAAAAAAGCTAATGAAAGGACCAACAGAGGGATTAAATGGACACCATGGTGTGTTTCAGAGTCTCAAGTTAGGTTTCCACTCCCTGAGTGGGCCCCAGACAGCCACGCCAACCACTGAGGATGGGGGGGGGGGACAGCCATTGTGAGGAGCGGACAGCCATTGTTACTGCTGTTGCGGGCCAAGCAGCTATTGTCCAGCTTCCTCTGTAGGACTGGGCTTAGTCTTGGAGGTCCACCCAGTGACCTAAACACACTCACACACTCAAGCACACACAAGGTTTGAGAAATTTCTCACATGCTTTCCCATGGAGATTTATACCAAAAAATAATCATTTGATCTCATGGCTGAAACATGATGGTTTTGCAGTTCTTAAGGACAATGCTCCCTGAAAAGAGTAAAAGATGAAAGAATGTGTGCAGGATCTTTGTGTGTGGACACAGGATTTCCTGCTTGATAATGTTGAAAAAAGACGTCCTAACAGTAATAAACTATGTGGGAACAAACATACAGAAAAAGAAAGAATAAAGAATGTGTGTATTTATTTCTGATCTGTTCCTAGTCAAAGTAAAAATATTTAATGTTGTATTTTTATCTTCTGCAGGTGAACAGTGTTTCTGTAGAGGGGAAGACGCATTCAGAGGTGGTCGCCACCATTAAAGCGGGCGGGGACGTGACCCGGTTGCTCGTAGTGGACTCCGACACCGATGCCTTCTTCAAGAGATGCAGGGTGACCCCCACCTCCGAGCACTTAACTGGTGAGAAGATGCTTTACCCCCTCACCCGCCCCCACCCCCTACCCTCATCAGCAGCAACTGTGAGGCAGTGACTGATTGCATGACTGCAATTATCTCGTAATGTTTCTCTCCAGGTTTATTGTCAGTCACCAGCTATATTTATAGCCACTTTACTGCCTCCCCTCTTGTTCCTTGGCTCGCTTCTTCTATAGTTTTCTCTCTTTTCTTTCCTCCAGGACTCGCTCTCTCTTTTCTGTCGAGGATCACAAACACTAAGCCACTTCCTGCCCCCCCACCTAATGTTGTCGCCCTGCAGGGAAAGTTAATCTTTTCGACATAAATACATCAGATCAGACGGATCAGTGTGAGACGGCTCTAACTAACCGGGTTGTTTACGTTTGATGGCAAAGACATTTTTTCTCTGGAATTGAGCCTGTCAGTGCTAATTAATACCAGAAATATATTTAAAAAAAACATATTTGAATAATATGACAGCCTTTTCTCAAACGTGATTATTTTATTGTAAGGGAATGTCTCAGTCTGCAGGTGAAGGTCACAAACTACTTTTAAATGCAGTAGTCAGCTTTTGAATCCTTGCATGCAAGACAAAATGCATTTTTTCCCTTTTTATCTAAAGAACAGGCCCTATTTAAACTAGTTTATCTAACAAACCACTAGACGGAACTCTTAACTCAATCTGGGGTAATGAAGTTTTATCTTGACCCTTCAAGGCCATTGTACCGCCTAAAGCTGTTTTTTGCCCTTGGAAAAAAGAAATAAGGACAATAATAATAAAAAAAATTAAGGAACATAAAACAGTAAAATTTTGTTTTTTTAGTTTATTGCATTTAGCTTCTTACATTTTCTGTTAAAAAAAAAACAGCACTTTAGTTTTTAGTTTTCATAAGAAAAAACAATTACTTCACTTAAAAAGATTTTAACTTCTAAATATCAACAGTAACTGGTGCTAGTCACTCATCACTTTTTATTATATTTTGATGGAAAATCCCACAAATTGTTCAGAATAGTAACAAATTCAAATGTAATCGTACCTGATTCTTAGATGCATCTGGCATATTGTTAACTGATTCCTAACGTTGATGCAGTATTCCTAATAGATTCTTGTAAATTGTACTCAGTTCTGGACCTGAAAATGCCAATGCCAAGAATCCACACGAATACTAAAATTGAGCAATTCTTGGCGATTTGTATTGTTTGTGTGTTTGTGTGGAATAGTGGCTTCAAAGAGTCAACATGTCTGGGTTTATTAAACAGCCTGAGAACCACTGTGTCACGTGATCACTCATATACACATGCTCACCACCGCATGGCAACAAAATAAGAGGAGCGCCCTGCACCCAGGCAGAAATGTTTAAATAAAAAGGACATTTATCTGTAGCATTGTTAGGCAACAATCATGTAATGATGAAAATTTAACAATCATATATTTTAGATTCATTGCACACTAACTGAAATATTTCAGGTCTTTTATTGTCTTAATACGGATGATTTTGGCATACAGCTCATGAAAACCCAAAATTCCTATCTCACAAAATTAGCATATCATTAAAAGGGTCTCTAAACGAGCTATGAACCTAATCATCTGAATCAACGAGTTAACTCTAAACACCTGCAAAAGATTCCTGAGGCCTTTAAAACTCCCAGCCTGGTTCATCACTCAAAACCCCAATCATGGGTAAGACTGCCGACCTGACTGCTGTCCAGAAGGCCACTATTGACACCCTCAAGCAAGAGGGTAAGACACAGAAAGACATTTCTGAACGAATAGGCTGTTCCCAGAGTGCTGTATCAAGGCACCTCAGTGAGAAGTCTGTGGGAAGGAAAAAGTGTGGCAGAAAACGCTGCACAACGAGAAGAGGTGACCGGACCCTGAGGAAGATTGTGGAGAAGGGCCGATTCCAGACCTTGGGGGACCTGCGGAAGCAGTGGACTGAGCCTGGAGTAGAAACATCCAGAGCCACCGTGCACAGGCGTGTGCAGGAAATGGGCTACAGGTGCCACATTCCCCAGTCCTGGGCTACAGAGAAGCAGCACTGGACTGTTGCTCAGTGGTCCAAAGTACTTTTTTCGGATGAAAGCAAATTCTGCATGTCATTCGGAAATCAAGGTGCCAGAGTCTGGAGGAAGACTGGGGAGAAGGAAATGCCAAAATGCCAGAAGTCCAGTGTCAAGTACCCACAGTCAGTGATGGTCTGGGGTGCCGTGTCAGCTGCTGGTGTTGGTCCACTGTGTTTTATCAAGGGCAGGGTCAATGCAGCTAGCTATCAGGAGATTTTGGAGCACTTCATGCTTCCATCTGCTGAAAAGCTTTATGGAGATGAAGATTTCATTTTTCAGCACGACCTGGCACCTGATCACAGTGCCAAAACCACTGGTAAATGGTTTACTGACCATGGTATCACTGTGCTCAATTGGCCTGCCAACTCTCCTGACCTGAACCCCATAGAGAATCTGTGGGATATTGTGAAGAGAACGTTGAGAGACTCAAGACCCAACCCTCTGGATGAGCTAAAGGCCGCTATCGAAGCATCCTGGGCCTCCATAAGACCTCAGCAGTGTCACAGGCTGATTGCCTCCATGCCACGCCACATTGAAGCAGTCATTTCTGCAAAAGGATTCCCGACCAAGTATTGAGTGCATAACTGTACATGATTATTTGAAGGTTGAGGTTTTTTGTATTAAAAACACTTTTCTTTTATTGGTCGGATGAAATATGCTAATTTTGTGAGATAGGAATTTTGGGTTTTCATGAGCTGTATGCCAAAATCATCCGTATTAAGACAATAAAAGACCTGAAATATGTCAGTTAGTGTGCAATGAATCTAAAATATACGAATGTTAAATTTTCATCATTACATTATAGAAAATAATGAACTTTATCACAATATGCTAATATGTTAGGGACCCTATTTCACAACCCAAAGTTTCTATTTTGTGTCAAAAAAGGTTGTAATTTTAGTCTCCTTATATTAAGCATGTAAGTTTACTTGGTTCAGTGGTTCCCTAGTAATGCTTAGTAATTCCTTAGCTCAGCCTCTTGGGACTTTGAGAGGTATATTTTAGAAGCAGACTGGTTCCCTTTCATCAGTTCTGTGTTTGTGGGTCCACCTTTAATGGCAAAAATAAGATAAATTGTACTAATTGAACAAATCATGGCATATTTTGTGTGCAATGATTTTTATGCTTATGTGGTAACATGCATAAGAAGTGTCCAAATTTAGTCCTCAATGACCAAAGTCTGCATGTTTTAGATGTTGCCCTGATTCAGCATATCTGAATCAAGTGAATGGTTTTGTTATCAGGCCTTTGCAGAGCTAGGCAACATCCTAGGACATATCTAAGACCCTTGAGGACAGGAGCTGGACACCCCTGGGTCACACTAAAAACTGTCCTATTTTTTGTTATAATTTCGCACATTTTGTACATTGAAATATGTTGAAATGTTTTAGAACTGAGTTTTTATTTTGTGTTATTGTTACTATTTATGCTATTTTATTGCTTGTGTTGTATTTCTATGGTCATTTTTTGTTTATAAGACAGAAAAATTTAGGTTCTGCAAAAGCCCCATCAGTTATGAAATAGAAACTAAAGGAGTGCCACCCATGACTCTTATTAAGGTTGTTTTGTTTAAAAACTACAGCTGGCAAGCAGGTTTGTGAAGCAACCGGCAGCAGCATCACTACCAGAGCAGATGACTCAACTAATTGTAATCATACTGTTAGAATATTTTACAGACCCATGCCTATATTTTTGTGGTAAGATACATTCTCTGCTCAGTCCAGAATTAGAAATAATAACGGTCTATTCAGAAGAAAGATTCCAGCGAGGTGTTTCCCAGGTAATTGCCAGCTCTCCACACGCTGCCCACAATCACTCGGCAAACCGACACACACTGCTACATTTCTCCAAGCAGCCTCGATGCACAGCACTTTGGTTAATGAAGTGCTTGCTCCAAGTGATCACTTATGTCAGGCTAGGACATGT
The DNA here is from genome assembly GCF_021462225.1 of Girardinichthys multiradiatus. Classification (NCBI taxonomy): domain Eukaryota; kingdom Metazoa; phylum Chordata; class Actinopteri; order Cyprinodontiformes; family Goodeidae; genus Girardinichthys; species Girardinichthys multiradiatus. The sequence continues at coordinate 6,430,831 of NC_061817.1, read as the reverse complement.
AGAGGCCTCTCTAAGAGTATGTGTCACAAACATATGTAAGCAACCAAGATGTGGGGCCTTAAATCTGAAATTACCTTCAAAAATAGATTTTTTAACAGTAAATAGTCATCGTTTGGTTTAAAGATTTTTTTATGCAGTTAGGGGGCCAATGGGATGGAAGATAAGGCTAAAGACGAATGATGTCTGCAACATTTCAACATGCGGTTTATAAAGGAACTGGTGCATCTTTTTTTCAATAATATGAGCTGAATTAACGTTTTACCTGGGACAGATTGGAACATTTCTGTTTGCATAATTTACAGTGATGATCTTCTTTTTTTTGCAGGTCCACTTCCAGAGCCTGTTGTTAATGGAGAAACAGAAGAGAAGGTAAGATTAACCAGCAACAGACTCATCTCTGAGAGGAGCCTGAGTTTTCAGAGATAGTATTTTGTTGACAATTGCCTTTAAAATAAAAGCTAATTGTGAGATTTGAATTTTAAAGTAAGCAAAAGTGACCAGTCTCCCACAGAGGTTACTTCCCTCTCTTTTGATCCTGCTTCTTCTTCCTGGCAGAAAGACGACTAAATAATTTTCTGTTTTAAGAACTCCTCGTGTGGTACAATACAGCTCAACAAATCAAGGACGTTCAAAACAAAGATGTAATGCTCTATTTTTTTGCTTAAGTGGCATGTTACATCAGAGAACTGAAACGCTGATGAAGTGAGTTATTAATCAGAGACGTTTACAGAACAGCCTTTCCTGTTATTGTCTGACCATTCTTGTCTTTATTGTATGGGGATCTGTTAAAAGACTCCACCCTACTAACTCCCCATTAATGCTTGCATGATTTGTGTGTTTGACAGGCTGTAAATGAAGTATTCATAAAAAAAATTTAGAACATAAAAATATGTGATCCGCTGTGTAGCATGCAACTAGAAGGTCCATAAAAGTGATAGCTAGAGTTTGAGGTGAGATGGAGAAAATGTAGCATAAATTGTACTACAAGTTGAAAAATAACTGAGAACAAGAAAAATGGGACACATTTTTCCTTTTTCCAGACTCGTGATTTATTATCTTTTATAGAGAAAGCTGGTTGTTTTTCTCCTGCCTTAGGCAACATTCGAAGCTAAACTATGATAAACTAAACTGAGCTATTCTTAGCTAAACTAAGAGAAGTTATACTGAACTAGGATATGATAAACTAAATTGATGTACACATATTTAGGTAAGCTGATTCTAGTTCAGTTGAGAAATTAACTGGGATAAGATAGAATGTGCCAAGAGAAGCTAAACTAAACTTGGCTATACTAAGCTAAACCACGATGGCTTATATAAACCAAAATAAACTAAGTTTAATTGCGGTATGCAAAATTAAACTGGGATAGGCTAAGATGTGCTAAGCTAAACTTAAACGTAGGCTAGGTTTAATGAAAATAAGCTCAGATAAACTAGCATAAACTAGGACAAGAAAAGAAGAGCCAGATTAAACAAAACAAAACTAATACATGATAAACTAAGATTAAATAATCTAACCTAAGATAAATTAGCTTAGACTAGAAGAAAAATTAGAACAACCGACCTAATCTAAACTAAACCAAGATAAACTAGAATAAACTAAACTGTGCAAGGTTGAGATAGGCTATGCAAAGCTAAACTAAAATAAGCCAAACCAAGATAAGCTAAACTAAAGTAATCCAATGTCAGCTATATTTTTTATAATTGCTATTGCAGCTAAACTAACCCTGCCATGTATATATTATCCTGAAACAAACATTACTTTGATTAAAAAAAAAAATTCATTGATTTCTTCTTTGTTGTAACATTCTGATAATGTGCATTCTTAATATTTCTCCGATATTATCAAGTTTTGAATTAAATAAGAAGAGGCAATAACTACTTAAGTTGTTTAATGGATCTGTGATGAAAGCAGAAATAATTTTTCAGGTCTCTTCATAGTTTTTGTGCCTGTTTAAAACTAGCAAGCTAGAAACTTATCTATCTCTGAGAAAACTGACATAAGCATTTTAATTTCATATACCTGTAAAATCAAGTAAAATTACCAAACATTCCCAGATCTCAAAATTGATACTAGTCACTTTCAGCTAATTTGCCAAGTATGACTGGATTTCCATTAAAAAACAAATACATTTTTACTTAAAACAATTAGTGAAGTTGTGAAACATGGGCTGTCTTGTACGTGAAAGCCTATTAATTCATTCATTTTTAAATTAATTTAATGAAGAATACATATGACATCAGTGTAAAAAGTGAGTAATATGGGGTGCAGGCAACATTTAAATAAATGCTTACTTTTCCACTAAATCTCCCAAATTGTTAAACATTTTCTTTGAAATCTAGTACTGCAGATACAAAATAAAAAACTCATAACCTTGCATTTGTGTTTGTTGTTTCCATGTTGCATCACTAGACAATCTATGAGTGCCAGCTACCTAGTGTCCCGTTTCTGTGTAAATACTCTATAATAACAGTGATGTTGTTTTGGATGACTACACCAGGACAGAGAATTAAAAGAAACTCCTTTGTTTATGCTGACCATTTTGACCCTGGCTTTGGGCCAGATATGCAGAGTGAAACTTGACCGGCAGTTCCTGTTATTCAGGAATGTTATGTGCAATAGCCAAGATAATTGTTCCGCATATTGTTGTGTTACAAGCAGTGATGAGCTATGAAGGGAGGAGACAAAGCTGGAGGTGAGGTGAAAGACTCAATTTTTAGTGATTAAAAATGTTGAACTGGTAACAGTTTAACAGGCTCATGAGCAATAAGCTGGAGATGTTTCCGCTGATTCAGCAGCAAGTTAAATTTTTTTCGAGGACAAAATAGGTACATTTGTTTGTTATTTTTAATTAGATTATTTAGTTATTTCAAAAAAGGATTATAAATTTTAACAAATAGCAATAAATACTTGACGTTTAATAATATATTTAATTCATGTTTAAGGAATTTGAGCCAGTCCACCTTAAAATTTTGATAAAATGAGTCAGAACTGTCTTTTTTCTTAACCATCTCCAATCCAACTGTGCCCCCATGTGGCCAACTCAGATACTACAAGAAAGATGCTAACTTACTGAAATCCGAATATTATTGCATAAACTCTTTAAGATCTTTGGTTAAATATGATTAAGGGATTCTAATGAATATTTGTTTGTGTAGGTGAATGGTAGAGTGGCCAAAGAGCCAGAGAGGAACTCAAAGCTCTCCATCAGTCCTTCTCCGTCCAATGCGTCGTCCAACACCTCACTCACAACCCGACTGCACACACCCCGCCTGAGGTACATCACAGAAAAGTTATGATTTTAGCCATCTTCTATATAGGTGAGTTAACATTTTTCAGCTAATTAAATTTTTTTTCCTTCAGGGTCCAATCACAAATGCCATCCCAGCACTCAACCTCACCCTGCAGCAGGTCAAGGAGCTCACCCACCAGAAACGATCCAACAAGAGAGCTCCACCCATGGACTGGACCAAGAAAAACGAGCTCTTCAGCAACCTATAGGACACCTCCGCTTACCTAAAACACACATTTTTATTTTAGGAAATCTTCCCAAGAGATATCAGAGAAAGGTATTTTATTATGAGAAAAGAGAAACACACCTTAGAAAACTAATGCTGTTCTGTAAAATATAGTATTCTTCTAGGTATTATGCCTCATGTTATTATAACCCATTTATAATAATGTATATTTTTCTGTGTTTCTAACCAGAAATTATATATGCCAATGAATCAGAGATCTGTATTCTGTTCAGGTGGGGCTAGATATTTCTTTTGTTTTTGTTTTCATTTCTGGTGAGTGTCTGTGTATGATCAAGCATGTCTGTTTGGCACGTGAGGAGATGTGAAGGAGTTGCAGATTTTATTGACTCACTCCAAAATCATTGAAACCACTGACTTTTTTTGTTGTCCAAACACCCACATGACCAACAGTCTGACCAAGTGTGACGGGTTTGGTTGGGTTTAATGGTTGGGGCAAAACCTTTAAAAAAAACCACAAATCTGTCGTTCTTATACCTATTGTTGCTTTTATTTTGTCCGTCCTGAAAGGCGAGCCAAAAATGATTAATGTTTCATGTATTGTTAATTAATTTTAGGTGAAAAATATTTTTTATTCCTCATTTTTACAGAAGTAATTAGTCAGAAGATTATTTTAACCTGCTAAGAAGCCATAAAGCCAATATAAAATAGAACATTTTGTCATAACATTCCTTTATGAGACAATGTAAATATTATGTGGGGGGGGGAGGTGGAGAAAAGTTAATCACCTGCCTTTCGGGGCTTCCATCATTTGTCCTTCTTGTCACCTTTAAAATTATATTTGTTGACATTTTAAACTAAAACCCCCATATGAATTCTTTAAATTTTCACCTAAGATAAACATTGCTGCTTTGTTATAAAATTGTTTTAATGTGATCCAGCTCTTAGGGGGAACAGCTTAAAACTGGAATTAACTATATTTTAAATTGCATTCTTGTTTAATATATGTATGTGTATATGTCTTTTATCATGTATGTTTTTAGACTTTTGACTTAAGTTCTTAAGATTTTATCCAGCCATAACAAATGTGTACTTTAGTGTGAGCCACATTGTAAAATGGGAAACTTTCAGCGCCCCCTTATGGCCATCGCTGTAACTGCTCACTGGTGCTCGGATCACAAACGTTAACAGCTAGAGGTTTTTCTTCCTCCAGGAGAAATGAGAATGTAAGAGATGTCTTAAAAACTGTTACTCTGTGTCACTTAGATCCTCACATGGGATTTCTATCCTTCAATAGATTCCATAAGTAATAGTGACTGGAGTTGGGAAATGTGGAGACAACAACTGAGTTTAAGGAAAGATATTTGTACTTTGTGCAAGCAATAAGGATTTTCCACTGTGTAGTGTGTCTGTCATGGCAACATTATTGTATTATCTGAGAATGAATAAAAATATTCTCAAGTCCATGTGTTGAGGTGATGTGCTTGAAAAATTCTGAACACTGAAGAGTTCCTTGCAAAGGTCTCTATCTCCGCAGAGCCTTCACCCACAGTCACCTTCACTGTATTTTAATGGGATTGTATGACAAAACACTAAGTACAACATATTTGTGTTTCACAGTCATTTCTAGATAAAAACCTGAAAAGTGTGGCTGGCATTTGTATGAATGATCAGTGAATAAACTTTGTCATTTTGTGCATTACACACAAAAAAACATCCATCGCTTTCTAGTCAGTGCATAATAAAACTAATAAATGGCTAGCAATGTAAGCCCCCTTTGCTTCGACAAAATGATGATATTGTTAGAACTGCCTTCAAAGGTTACCTAATAAGTAAAGCACATTCAAATACTTTGTACATTTGCTGCAATTCCCTCTGTTAGTCTTTTAGGGGTTCTCACAGATTTTTAGTTGGAATTAAGTCTGGACTTTGACTGGGACATTCTAACACATGCATATGCTTTGATCTAAACCTTTACGTTGTAGTTTTGGCTTTATGTTTAGGGTCAATCTGCTAGGTTTCCATAGCGGATTTCTTCTAGCCACCATTTGATATAATCCAGAATTGGCAAGTGCACAGATGGTACTTGTGCTGTCAACAGTTAAGCAAGAGACATCTTGACTGGTTTAGGTGGATGGCCACATCCTTGTTGGTTGTTCTGCCATACTGTTTCCATTTTCAGATGATGAATTGAACAGTGATCTGTGAGATGCGTGAAGCTTGGTATAATGTTTTACTTCTTCACAACTTCATCCCTGTATGTCTGTGCAGCTCCTCCAGACTTTGCAGTGGTGCACACACTCCTCTTATTTTCAGCGGATGGATTGATCAGTGCTCCCTGCTTTGAACTTCTGCACAACTTTATCCCTGACCTGTCTGCTGTGTTCCTTGATCTTCAAGTTGCTGTTTTTCAATGATATTCTGTAGCAAAGATTAAATCACAAACAAACAGACTCAGAGTTTCTTTTGTACACCAGTGGTTGCTCGGGATTTTATTTTGAGGTATCACAGTAGAGGGAGCTGAATAACTCTGAACACCACACATTTCAGGTTTTTATTTGCACTACTTTGTGTTTATCTGTTAAACAAAATCCCTAAAAATACTGTAAGGTTTGTGGCTGTAACAAAAACAAGGTGAAAAAGTTGTTTTATGAGGCAGTATTTATCTACTCAACCTGCTTGTGCACCTCAATGTTTAGA